>NC_079336.1:5894775-6194775 GCF_029582105.1 Oenanthe melanoleuca
TTCACTTATTAACAGTGATCAGCATCATGTATTATACAGATAAAAAATTCCAAACACTGTTGCCCTAACATTGATTTGTTTGATCAGAAAACTCAAATGAGGGGACACCAACTAATAAACAATCACTTTTTGTAAAATCATGAAACTGAGATCAAGGCTGTGTTTGGGAAACAGCTGTCCTGGGAAGAAACACAAACTTTGTGAATGCCAAAGTTTGAAACAAAGCAAAAATGAGTAATACTTGAGAGCCTTGATCCAGAAACACACAGAGTATTTCCTGAAACTCCCAAGAGATGTGAGCTCTCAGACTTGCTCTGTTAATTATTCCCTGTGAGAAGAGAGAAACAACCTGCTTTGACCAAGGGATTTTACCAAGACCCCTCCAAACACCAGTAAAAGGCTCATCTCAGGTCCTTTAACTCACTCCAGGTCTTTGGAACCTCGCAAAGTCCTCTAAAGTTCTCCAAGTCCTCAACTAACCCTTAGTGGTCACTTCCAGCCCACCCTGCTGGCCCTGGGATAACCCTCCCACTGCCAAGATCAGAGCTAGCCAGGCATTGGTTTGAATTGTTTCCAAAAAAAACTTGTAAGTGCCTCATCCATCCATTTTTTCTTTTTTTTTTTTTTTGGTGTGTGTGTATCCTTAAACTGGGTTCATTTGCCCTCAAAGAAAGGAGCTAAGATTGTCATTGTCATTGCTGTGTGAGGGCTGGAGAGTGCTGCAGGACTGAGGAGCAGAGTAAGGGAGACAAGAAAAGGACAGAGAGAATGGCTGGGGAGAAGATTGGTTCAGTAACCTTGAGGACAAGTCAGGAATATTACAGGGAATATACAAAAAATATGAACCTACTTACAGGGAATTAATTATTGAAAAATGCAAAGCAATAACTGTATGAATGAATTCTCCAGTGAAATTAATTATACAATGAGGCAGTTATTGCAGCAAAAATACCCAGTGATCAAGAAAGGTTAAGAGTCTAAGCAAAAGGAGCTTGCAAACAAAGTATTTTCAGGATGTGATGGACTTCATGGCCTTGACATGAAAGTGTTAATTTGGATTATTTTTTCCCCTTTCATTACCTTCAGATTATTTCATAAGGAGGTGTTCAGCCTGGAGAGGAGAAAGTTCCAGAGAAAGTTTATCATGACCTTTTTGCCTTTCAGGGGGCCTAGAAGAAAGATTTTATCAGGGCCTGTTGCAATAGAACAAGGGGTAGTGGTTTTAAACTGAAAGATATTTGATTTAGATTAGACATAAAATAGAATTTTTAGACAATGAGGGTGGTAAAACATTGGAGCAGGGGCCCAGAGGGTGGTGGATGTCCCATCCTGGGAACATTCAGGGGGTCTGAGCACTGCCCAAACTGGTCCAGTTGGAGATGACCCTGCTCATTGCAGGGGGTGAGCTGGGTGACATTTAAAGTCCCTTCCAACACAAACTATTCTGTCATTCTGTGATAAGACCAGGTGATGTGGGACCATTTTTTAACTGGGGGAGGGAGTGGATATTTCAGTTCGAAAATAAAGAGTTTCAAGTAAATGTCAATATTTGTAGTCAGAAGGTGTTCTCCAAATATTATGCTAACTTTCAAACTTCTCTGGAACTTCTGCAATGAGTCTACAAATCCCTGAAAAATCACACCCAGTTCTTCTGCAGCACAAATGTGTGATGCTGAGGGGCAATGGATCATTGGTGAAAGGGGTAAGGAACAACTAAGGTCAGGTTGGACTGGGTGCTGAGCAACCTGATGAAGATAATATGAAGATATTCCTGCTCATGACTAGAGAACATTTAAGGGTCCCTTCCACCCCAAACCTCTGTGTGATTCAGTAAATAGAGAAATGTTGCACAGAGAGCTTCTGGCTGCTCAGTGTGGTGAAGCTAAGCCCTGAAACCATCACTGTGAAAGACACAGCTGAAAATCTCTTCTGGGCATTGAAATATTTTGCCACTTCACTCTTTATAAGCAGGAGAGGGAAGAAGATCTGTTCAGTGCCAGTGACCCAACTCCCTTGTGCAGAGCATCTCTCACAGTGGTCAGATTCAGCTGTTTCAGTGCTCCAGGGCTCCTTCTGGATCCCATCCAGAAACATCTCCTGCCCATCACCTGGAAGAACTTACTGCCTTGGACATGTGTGAGTGTAAACCTGGTCTGCAGATTCTGATCTGTACAATCCCTAACAAGATCAGTAGAGTAGAATTTGGATCAGGAAACTGGGGTAATTGGAAATGGAATGTGGCTAATTACCCTTGCCATTTCTATCCAGAGTGTGAAAGAACAATGAAAAAAAAAAACACCTTTGAGTTTGTCTTTACTTCAGGGTAATTTTTCAAATTTTATTTGAGATTTACTCTTCTGACTTAAAGAAAGAAAAAAATACCCATTGGAGGTATGCATTGGCACATGGATACAGGCTGAGAAACTGCAAGTGCTTCCCTGAAAAAATCACTAGCCCAGTGCAGAAAATCATCAATATTTAATCCCTTGCCTTCCATCTGATACATTGCTCTAATTGGGAAGCAACATTCAAGCTTTTGAATGTGACCTTGTATGTTGATTAGGTTACTCCCCCAGCAGTTGAATCTCATCATTTCTCCCAGCCCTTTACAGAGAACACTCTGCATAATGTGGAACATCCAGGTGTTTAAGGGAATGCAGCTGCCTGAGGGATCACTGGGAGAAATATAGACACTGCATCCTGCTCCTTGTGGAAGCAACAGTCAGAGAATCTCAAATAGGATGTTCCCTGTGTTATCCAGAGAGAAAATCATGCCCAAAATGCAATCCCTGGGGAAGGGAGCTGCTGCACACTGCAGTCAGGCCATTGCCAAGGTTTACACATGGCTGTCCCTCCAGGAGCAGAGCACACAGGAAGTGTGTGGGTAACTTGATAAAAAAGCTGGTGAAGGCATTATTTACATTTCATTAGATACACAGGAAGTCCTGACTTAGTACTTACCTATGCATGAAAGAGCATAAGTTATGAATTTTATTTATATGCTCCTAGCTTGTACTCTTTCTTGCACAGATAAAATCATAACTGTAACACAGCTATATTGTACATCTGTAATTATATATTATAGTGCATTTAATTGATATGTAATGTTACATTTATACAATTATAAGCACATTACAGCTATAATTATATATAATCTGGGCACTGAGGCACAGGAGGCCCTGCCACCCTGACTGCTGATGTTTGTGTGGGTCCCCTTCACTCCATGGAGGAGGAGCTTTGGTAGGTTTTATATGCAGCACAGTGGCCATGGTAAGCACTAGGGAGTGTTACTCCTGATTTAAACTCAGGGGTGTGATAAACTGTGTAATGGAATCTCAGCTCTGCATGCTGAATGTGATCTCCCAGCTAAAATAACTTGGAACAGATCACTTTGGATGCAAGGGAAATTAAAGAGAGACTGTTGATGGGTCAGTCCTTTTTAGCACCTTCTCATTTCTTTGAGAATTGTGGCCAACCTAGACCCTGACCCAGGCACATTCCATGTGTGAACTGAAGCTAGAGCTCACAAAACTTATAGTCATGAGGATTTTGTTCACAGGTAAAAAGTGACACTGTGGAATGTATTGATATGAGGGAATCATCTGCTAAAACCTCACCAAGCCCATGTCTTAGGATGGTGTGAGCTCTGAATGGATGCAAACACCCTCCCAGTGGCCAGCTGAGAGCAGCTCAGACCAGTGTGGCACTGACTTGCATCCAGGGTGGCCCCAGTTCAGGCAGCCACAACAAGCTGCTCAGATAAGACTGGTTCCAAACACTGTTTTTATTCTCCTAACTACCTGAGTTAATACTAGAAATATCTTGGGGTAGGGTAGAACTTGAGCCAAGCTCCAGTACAATATCCACTCCGTGGCTGACAACCCATGACAATAGTTCCAGTGTTTGACAGCTCAGAATTAAATTAGCAAAAAGTTCTGAAAAATTATTGTGTAAGTTCCCCCCACACCCATGATTCTCACTTCAATCAATGCCACTAATTAAGCCAATTTAAACCTGAGCAATAAGGCTGAATGCAGATGTAGGGGTGTTGCACAGGACATAGGGAATGTGAAAACCAAAAACCCCATGCCAGCTGTGCACTTTGGAAATATGTCAAAGGGAATCTTATTCCTGTGAATCTACTCCTATTCCCCTGAACCATGTCCTGAAAGCAGTCTGGGGAATGTGCCACCTCTCTTACCCTGCTACAAAGCAGTTAACAGGCAAACTGGAAATAAAGAAACAAGCAGCTTAGTAAGAATATTTTCCTCTGGAGTGAGTTTAACTGCCTTCCTGGAGCTTGGGTTTGGTTCAGCTGCCAATTCCTGTCACCTCCTGCCAGGCTCATCCTGGTATTTTGCTCATCCTTGAATTCTGCACATATAGATTCAGAAATAAACTCCTTAAGGTTGATTTCTCACCTTTCCAGTCTGTCAGGACTGAGTTGTGAGGTGATTCTGATTTCTTCTCTACCTCAGTCCCAGTTCTGAGGAACTATCTGCAAGCACATGGTAACAGCAAGAACTAAATAGAGGAATATTATGTTGGGGCTTGGCACATGCAGGGATGTTTCTAAAACACAACTCAGACTATTCAGATTGATCTGCACCAACCCTCAGGAGCTATTTCTGCAGCTCGTGTGACAGGGTCATGTGCTTTCAGTGCTGATGAGCCACCCCCTCCAATCCACTTTCTGTGTCAGCAGACAGGTTTATATAAAGTGAAAATCCTGAGCTCTGTTTCCTTGTTATTTCCTTCTTCTTCTTTTTGGGACAGGAGTAATTTCCACAGACTTTATAAGTCTAAATGTTCTGACATCTCTTTAGCCAGGCCAATTGGATGAAATAATCTTCAAGGCATATTCAGGGATCATTTAATTCTCTGTGTCTTAAGCTGAGCTGAATAATTTTGAGGGATTATCCCTCTCCCCTCTGTCTGTCTGTCAGTCAGTGTCTGCTAACACAGACACCTCCAATGGCATTTCAGTCCTGATTCACAGCTGCTGCAGGTACCTACAGGAAGATTTTTCACATGGCCCAGGACCCATCACAGCTCACAATCAGACTTTAATCCTTTGGAGATGCACCAGAACATCTGACATAGAACATTTAAGCCCACCTGGCTCTGGAAGAGAGGAAAAGATCTGTGGGACACCTGAACTTTCCTTTATCATAATGTCCTCAGTGAGTTGTACCTGTCTGATGGGGCTGGCACAGGATTCCAGAGGGCAGGGAGTTCAGGTGTTTTACAGGGACACAGCTCTGCTGTGCTGCCAGCTGAATCACAGCTAGTGCAGCTGGCCACTAGGCTGCAGCTGAAGCTAAAATCACAGAAAAATCACATTTGCTGGAGCAACCTGCGCAGATCCTCATTGCTAGCAAGGTATGGCCTTTAAACCATGCACTTGCAATTCGGTAAGTAATGATAAATATTGCACTGACAGACACCATTACTTTACTTATTCATTTATGTAAAATTCATGTAAACATGTCCAAGTAGTACAATATTCTGTGCCAACAATTATTAGAAGGCATTAGTTTCATTTTGTAGAGTAACCAAGCTGGAATAAAGTAAATTATCAATTCAGTAAAGATGAGAGGTAAACACTGATTCCATTTAAATGTGTGCCTTGGAATCTTATAGAGAAGGATAGCTCCAAATGTTTTCAGTTTTACCTTTATTTCAGGTCATTATTTTCAATAAAGATGGGTATGGCTCTCACAAGATTACTCAGGTATTTGGCTAGAATTGAGCTAGCTGTTTCAATGCATTTTTTAAAGCCATTCACTTTTAGGAATGGTTTGAATAATTGCATTTAAAGGTAATAGCCACCTATTTTTTAAATCTTACTGTAGTTTCTACAGCTACTGTACATATATAAAAGAAAAAGTGATTTCTTCAAAACTCTTTATGCAAATAATTTCTAATAGATAGGTAAAAAGGCAGTTGTAAAGAAACTGAGGATGTTACAGGGAGCAGTTTGCAGAACCCACCTATTCTGAGTGTTATCGAGGTTTTATAGACATTGCAAAAGAGATGAGAAAAGGAAATGGGAAAAACTATGTTTATTAAGGCTTGAGACATCAGGTAGTAAGAGCCTGGGTGCAATTTAACTCCTTACATGGATTAGAATACTTAGAGCTTTTTGTCAGGAAGTGTCAGTGAGATTTAGAAACAGCTTGATGCAGTGGAGAGAAATCCATCCATGTAAATATAATGCCCAAAAGCTTGACTGATGAGAATGATAGTGTTGTTTTTTAGAATGACTGAAATATAGAGAAGAATGAAAGTCCAGGGAAGGGGTGGAGATTAGGAATGTTGTTTTAGCAATGTCAAGTTTGAAAGAAGACATAAGTCAGGCAAGAGATGTATTGACATCTTAATTGGGCACAGGAGATGGATTATGGCTCATTTAGAGAGGAGTGTTTCATTTTTCTTTGCTTTGCATGAATGGAATCCCTTCTCTCCTAAATGTCACAAATTTCCAAAGTTGTCTTTGATTTTCAGGCTTGCAAAAAAAAAAAAAAAAAAAAAAAATCCAACCAATTTATCATGGGAAAACAAAGACACATGACTGTGAATTGTCAAGAATGGATCTAAGGGGATTTTCCTTCATTTTTGGAAACTTAATTACTTTGAAAATAAGGCCCCTCAAAACTACCAGCCTCCTTTAGAGATGTCGACTGTGATATTCTTCTACTGTCCTGGTTTGAAGGACAGGTGTCTGCCAACAAAGGCAGAAGCTTCTCTTTGAAATGGAGAATATAAACCCCCTCCCTCCAAATTATTACTATAATTTTGAAATTAAGGGGCTCTCAGGCAAAGATAAGGGAATTAGGAATAACAGTTCTTTACTAGGAAAATTAAAATAGAAATGCAGTATTACAAAGAACAATCCCAAAACCCTGCCAGAGTCAGAATCCAAGCTGACACCCGTCAGTCAGTCAGGGTGTTGGCACAGTCCCATTCAATGGTGGCTGCATCCTCCTGCAGTGGCAGATGTGGTTCAGCTGGAGCAGTGCTCCTGGAGAAGGCGCAGTTTCCTCTGAAGGTCCAGGGATGATGTGGAAAGGTCCAGTTTTCCTCTGGAATCCAATGGAAAGAAGGTCCCTTGGTGTCCAAAATCTCAGTTTTTCTCTAGGTAGGAAAGGCTTGGCTCCTCCCCTGGCTGGAGCATCTCCCAGTGGGATGATGGAATTTTATCAGTCATGCACTGGGACTCAATGGGCCAGCAGCAGATGATATCTCCTGGAGGGAGGATGGGCTGTGGGAAAGATAAAGATGATTGCCCAGCTGGTTTAAAGATGGCCCATTAGCAGATAATATGTGCCAGGAGATCAGGGTCACTGCCCCACCTGGTTCAACAGATGGGGACAGAATTCACATTTCTGGCCACATCAACCAACACTGGGATAGTTTTTGGTAGAACTAGTAATAGATACTAAATAATAGAAGGCAATTCTTCACTCATAGGTTGGTTTCCTATGGCAGCTTTTATCTGAAAGATCCCCACACCTTGCTGGGAAGCAGGACACAAATACATGCACTACAGGCTACACTTTTGGGGAGAAAAATCTGCAGTTCTGGTTTTTGATTTAGATTTATCCATCACAGAACTTCTTCACTTCCATACACATGAACAGAGCAAAAGAAGAAAGAATTCTTAGTGTTGATTTTAGGGGATTTTGGGGGTCAACATCAGCCATCAGCTGTACCCCTTTTAGTTAAATCTTCCTTTCAGGGAGCACAAGAAAAATCCTCCCGCCAGCCTGCTCAGAAAACTGCCATCTGCTGCAAGACCTGGAATCAGTGCCATAAGTTCCAGCATCCACTAAAAAATGATGAAGATCAGGAAAAAAAAGAAAAATGTGCTTCTGGCTAAGGTTGTTATATAAAAGGAAAGAATATGAAGAGATCTCAATAGTCAGCAAAGGAAGAAACAAGGTAAACACTAACTTAGAATATTTTATTCATTTACCCCTTTCACTTGCTGTAAATTCTGACAAAATACAGAGCCCATCTTTCCTCTCTATCTAATCAGAGAAGAGACACTCTATTTTTCATGTAATGTAATAGAACACAGTGTAACCAGCAGACAATAAAAGGAGATACTATAATGGCTACACTTTTAAGAGCACACTTTTTTGTCGTTGTCAGACACCCCTCGTATGGGAACAAATTAAATAGAGCTGAAGGTAATACATAATTCTGAAGAATCACCCAGCAGGCAGCACAAAAGGACACTGGTGTTGGGAAATGTTGGAAAATCGTGGCTGTATCAGCCCTACAGCTCCAACCCACTCTAATTCACAAAGGTTTAATCAAGATATTTCTTTAGATTAATCCCCAGACTTTTCCTTCTGGGCTTTCCTAAATGTGAAACAGGGAAATAAGTTTGCCATTTCCAAATAATTTAGTATCAGCATTACCAGAATAAGCAATTGAACTGCTAGCACATATGAAATGTGGCCAATCTCCTCCATGAAAATGGTGGGTATAAGGATAAAAACATAGAAAACATGGACTGCAATGACAATGACATTTCATGCACAGGAAGTAGGAATTTCTCCATCAGAAAAAATGTGCCTAATTTTCAGAATAGTTGATCATTCAGAAATCTGACTGAAGGTGCTGACCTCTACAGGTGGCCATCACTTAGCAGTCAATCACTTAATTCAAGTCAGACAGGATTTTCTGGAAATGTAGGAAAAACCTGGGAATTGTTCCTGATGGTTGGATGAATCTGTAAGGCACAACAGAAATGAATTATTGTACAAAATAAGTGATTTTTCTAATCAACCTGTTCTTGAAATGGGCAGGGTTAAAGTAACCAGAGTCTTGTTCACAAATTTGCTGAGCTATAAAAAAACAAATTATGTGTTCCTTTCAGTTAAGACCAAGTAATAATAAATGGCAATATTTTGGTCTCAGGGACTGTGTCTATGCCCTCCAAGGGGCCAGCACACAAGTCTTTATTTCCTGTGCTGCTTCCACACCTCCAGGCCAGCCCACAGCCTTTCCTTGCCAGGACAGAGACACAGGGTTTGGGGTGAGACATTCAGCTGACAAACATGAAGGTGTTAACCAGCTGGAGCTGAAGGGAAAACATCCAACAGTTTCAATTTAGGGGTTCAGTGCATTAGGGGATCAGCTCATTTCTCAGTACATAGTGCCTGGTGGTACAAGAGATGCAATAGAACACCTAAAACACTGGCACAGGGCTGAGATTCATTTTAGGGTGTTTTTTCCACTCAGAAGACTTTCCCAGCTCCATCACATGGCTCTTTCTGCTGATATGTGAAATACCAACCTGCAGAGCACTCAGCACAGCAGATAAGGCAGGGAGGATGGATCCTGCACTTAATGGTTCATCTTTCTAGATAGCCATGTCAGCATTTTGCAGAAGTGAGGCTTCAATTTCTGCTTAAAATATGGATCCAGAAACGCTGCCAACACACATTTATCTCTGTCATTGAGCTTGTTGGCCACAGCAGGAGAGGGCACAATTCAACAGCTACTTCTCTTCACTGGTGTTCAAACCACAGATCCCTTTATTTTAACACGGGATTGCTGTTTATTCCCCCAAATGGCAACAATCAGACTCAGTGGCTGGACTCAGTGATTTTATGGGCCTTTTTTAACCCAAATGGTTTTATGATGAAAGCCATAATAGCAAAATTCGAGGAGAGACATTTCACAGAGTGAAATAGTTCTATGAATTTCCTGATGTTCAGTTTCCTACCTGTTAAATATTAGTATCCATTTAGAGGGATTTCTTACTAATGGCCCTGCAGAAAGGCTTTGTAAAGGACTTATATCTAATACTCCCCTGGCTGTGCATCACCAAGGAAGAGAAATTACTAAGGCCTACAAGGAAGATCAGAGGAAAAACGTTTTGCTGTTTTGCTGTTAACAGGGGAGTAAATGATCTTGGTCTACAGAGTATAGAAAAGTGAACTGCAAAAAGAGAGAGAGAGAATCCACTAGCCAAAAGATAAACCTGGGGAGAAAGAAATAGGCATTAAAGGTTGGATTCACCTGAACCAGTTTCAGGCTCTAATATTGGGATGAGAAACTGGAAACTAGAGAACTACACAGTGTCAGTGAAATCTTCCTCAGGAAGTTTGGAAGGCATTAGGTACAACATGTTTCTTCATGTTTCATGTTTTTGGGACAGGGAGTGGGAGGTTGTAAGATTTTACTTTATTGTATTAGGCACATGTATATAGATATGAAAGTCTAGATGAAATAAAGTGAAGATGAGAGATATCTAATGAAGCAAGCAGTTTTAGAAAACATTTCAGGAAGGCATGAGGTAGTTAGTAAATTGTGCTTTCACTGAGAAATAGTTAGGGATTTTTATATAAATATGGGCTTGTTTCAAGGTTGGTGGGTACAAGTAATTATATTTTATGGAGATAACAGATTAAACTTTCAACACCCATATCCAGTCAGCTGCAATGTAAGTGCTATTAATAAATGTCCTTGGGAAGATTCAAAGTAGCATCCAGAAAACCAGAAAAGGCCAGCACTGACATTCCTGAAATAGCCAAGAAAAAAATAATTGCTGTGAATAAACAAACAAAAAGAAAGAATATATTTGTACTCCAGAAAGAGACAAAGCATAAGTCAAATTAAAGAAAAATCCTTTGTAGGTCACCTTAGAAAGGAAAAGCTCACAAACACCAAAAATAAAATAAGAAGTGCAGTAAGATGGAAAAAAAGTTTGGGAGAAAACAAGTTTGAAAGGAAAACATTGTGAACTACAAATAAAAGCTGCCAAGTTAGAAAAACAGCAATAATTTCTTTGCATGAGCCACCAGGCTTTAATATCCAAAAGAGGGAAATAATGATGGGAGAAATTGATAGGAAAAGACAGATTGCTTGAATATGTTTGAAGATGAAAATCTGAAGTGATAGAGAAGTTTCTGGCGTAGGAATCAGACAAAGAAATAAATGACATTGACAATACACTGCTGAGGATGGCACTTAGTTAGAGGTGAAGATCTTGGCAAGAAAGCACAGAATGTATTTGACTGATTACTTCTTACTTTTGCATAAATAAACATTCTTAAATGTGATCAGAAACTAGTGGTAGCTGGTGTCTGTGGCAGGTCAGGTTATCAAGATTAAATTCATGGGTTTTTCATCTTGGGTTAAGTTGCAAAACTTTATTCAGCATCACAGGTCAAGGAGACTCTCTCACTTGAAGAAAACCTGTCATAGACTCATGGAATTATTTGAGTTAGAAGAGATCTTAAAGATATCTCATTCCAAGCCCCTGCCATAGGCAGGGACACCTTCCACTGGACCAGGTCACTCTGAGCCCATCCAACCTGGCCTTGGACATTTCCAGGGGTGGGGCAGCCACAGCTTCCCTGGGCACCCTGTGCCAGAGACTCACCACACTCTGACTAAATAATTTCTTTCTAATCTAATCTAAATCCTTCCACTTTCAGTTTAATGCCACTGCCCCTTGTCCTATCACTATCTACCTGTGTAGAAAATTTCTCCTGCTCTTTTTCACATGCTCTCTTTAAGAACTGGAGGACCACAATGAGGTGTCCCCAGAACCTTCCCTTCTGCCCCAAAACCAAAGCTCAGCCTGTCTCTGTAGGAGAGATGTTCCAGCCCCTGATCATCTTTGGGGCTTCCCTTGGACTTTAAAGAAATTAATCATGTAATATCTGTCTTAGGATAAAATGCTTTTCAGCTTAGAAGCATCTAATCTTTTCTCCATTATTATAAAGGGAATTTGGACAGCTCTGCCACCTATTAAAATCATCAGCTGTCAGCTATATTTGTCTTAATATCCCACAAGAGGCCTGACCACAAGGCTGTACAGATTACCTCTTCTGAGTGCAAGAAACAACATGTTCTCCCCTTCCTGCACAAAGATAAATTTAAAAATAACATTTCTTTAGTATCCTGAAAGCCCAAAGCAGTATGGAAGGCAGAGAATTGGTTTTCTGTTGCCTCCTATGTCACATCCAGGGCAAGCACATCAAGGAGAGCTTGATTTCTCTGAGGTGCCTGCAAATTTGGGCAGAATTGCTGTTTGCATCCAGCATCACCTCAGGTTGGGAGATTAGCACATCACTCCATGCTGACACCTTGTTTGCTCTTTGTGTTAGTACTTAGACATGTTTCAGGGCTCTAACATGGTGCTCTACCAGGAATTAAGATCAAGGCACATTCTTTGTTGACAATTCAATGATGAATTAACTTGTCTCTGCATTCAGCCCCAGATTCAGAGCTTGCTTCATTCCTTGGTTGGGACAGAATCCTTCTTATGATTTATTGCAATCCTTATTATGATTAATAGAGATCTGCATTGTTCCTCTCCCAGGCAATGAAAGCAGGATCCATATTCAGCCCAGGGAGGGCCTCCCATCAACCAGCCTCAAGGCAAGCCTCTACAAAAAGTATTTTTGAAACCCTGTCTCTCACCAATAGAAAAGAGCTGACTAGTTTTCTACTGTAACTATCTGTTCTTTAAAATGCTCTTAACTACATGCTACATGTAAATTTTGTGATGCATCTGCAACATATCAAGCCTATCACTTAAACATTTTCATTTAGTACACTTCAATATTTCTGCTGCATAACTTCTAGTGAAACAGTATGAAAACTGCTTGATAACATGTCAAGGAAGAGCTGCTACTTATTAGGAAATAAAGAGCATGAGAAAATGTGGGAAGTAAGAATATAAAAATATAAGTAAAGGGTTGGATCCTTTCCCACACTGATCAGAAAGTCAGCTTGAATGAGATGCACTGTTTAAACTGTTTAGAAAACCAATGTTTGCAGTTACTTACTTTATATGAATTAAAATAATTTAATACAAAACTCATCTGAAATTTGTACAGAGAGTCAGAAGACAGGTGATACACTAATAATAGAAGGTTTCTATGCTGAGTTGCCATTCCCTGGAACTTGTGATTAGGCTGAGGCTCCTATTCCCAGGTATCCTGAAAGCTCCCAAAATTCATCTCTGAACACAGGTACACTAGCTAAGATTTATTCCCAGTGCATTAACTGCCTGCTCAGGTAACATGGAATTGTGAATGTAAACTGTCTAAAACTAATTATCCCTGTACATATTGATTAAAAAATGCCATATGACTAATAATGAAAGCCTACTAGGACTGTAATATATCCAACTTAAACACAGGTAATGCCCATTTATATTTCAAACCAGCAGCATTTCCTGACTTCCTTCATTTCTAGCTCCTATCTGGAAGTCACTGTGCAGAGCTTAAAATGCTGCACTAATCTTTGTGAAGCTGCAGTAAATATAAATAATTAATATTTTCCAATTCAAAAGCTAACTGTGATGAAACTGCCCTGAAAGGGGCAGCTGACAGCAGCAATTGTCAGCTGCTGAGGTGCCTCTCTCAGATGGCTCTGTGAGCAGTAAATGAGGGCACTGTCACCACTCACCCCCTCCAGCCTCACCAGCTGTTTCCTACCCTGTGCTGAAAAATGGCTCTTAATTGACTAGAGTCATGGACTGAAAAGACTGAGAGGTTTTCTTTATGAAACCTGTTCCACTTTGCACTGGCATGGATTTAGGACTGCTTTAATGATCACTTATCATTTCTCAGCTTGAGGTTCAGTGACCTCTTTAACTATTCTTAGATGCACAAAAGAATGACAGATTTCACACCAAAATCTGCCTTTCAGAGGGGATGTCAGTGCACTGAGACCCTGCAGTAGGGTCTCAGGATGGCCATGGTGGCAGGGCTCTGGACTCATGCTTCCAATGCCATCAGTGGCTCTTTCTACAGTTATTCAGTGAGTCTGCCAAGAGAGAAAAATCCTAATTACAGGCAATCCTTTGAATGGGGCTCTGGTTCACATTTCTTGATGTCATTCCTTCCTTTCTGCACTGCTGGCACCTTTAGAATGCAATATCTAAGTTTAAAAGGGTCTAGTTTAAGGAGTATTGTGTTCCTGTTTATTTTCTTTCTCCATCACATCATCTTTTCATGTTCTTTTTATAGTTTTGGTAAATACTGCCAGTATCCCAATAGCATATCCAAAAATGAATGCCAAAGTGTCATGAAAAGGAGTTTTATTTTAAGACTTTGGTAGAAGCAGAAGGGACCTGCAAAAGACAGAGGAGAACCATAGGATCAGCATTTTTGTGTCTCTTGAGAGACAGGATCAAATATTTGGAGCATCACAGAGACCTGAAGAAATGGAAGGAAACAGAATAAAATAAAGGTCAATATAGACTAAATGAAGAATGAAAAAATCTCTCAAACTCTCAAAGATATTTGGATGTCTAGAATATCTTGAAATTAGTCATGTCTCCTGGATTTCTCTGGGCATTTAGGTACCTATTGACAGTTAACACTTACTGTGCTTGTCCAGGCATTCCTATCCCATAAATGCTGGAAATGCACAACAGCCACCTCCCCCAGAGATGGAAGGGAAATCTTCAAGGTCAAAGAACAAAATTCATAAAACAGCCTGGCAATGGGAGCATGGCTCCAGGGAATCCTCTGTGGAAATTGCAGACACAGACACAGTTATTGAGAACCATGCCCAAGATTGTTTCACCCAGTAACATTTTGGGGGTGGCACTGGAAGTTTGCAGGAGTTGTTGTAAGTTTTGGCTTTGGGTAAGATGGGGAGATGCACTCCTGTGGGTGAGGCTGGTTGTTTTGATCACATCTCTTGGCTCATTAGTGCTAGAGAAAGGTGATTATTTGATTACTGCTCAGTGGGGATTAGGCCAAGTTTTGGCAGATCAGCTGCCCAAACCTGAAGTAAAACCCAGCCCCTGCTCACTGTGCAAACACAGATCTCCTGAAGGCATGGGAATGAAATGAATTTTCTGACCAATGCATCAATGACTACAAAAGTGTGAGATGCTTCAAATTCTGAGCACCCTGCAGAACAACACCCACTCATTTCTGGGGAACACAGCCCAGGCCTCTTGCCAAAGGTGTTAGGGCAGGTCTGCCTGATCTTTGCAAAATTGTGTCTTTGGCTTCTAAAAAGTTCTCAGATCAACAAAAACTCCAAAATTATCTGATGTTGAAGAAATAAAACAGAAACCTGTCCCTTCCAAATATCCAATTTTGAGTGTTAGTTTAGTTTGGTCATGCTGTCCGAAGTATAATAGATAATATATTTTAATTGGACAAATCCTCACCCAAAGAGTTCAATGAGAGAAATAAATCTTTCTCTGGCTCTACTGTGTTTGACACAGGCTCAATTCTAATCTCATTTACAGAAGTCTGACCACGACTGGCTGGATTGCAATCGACTGCATTTTCTGGTGTGAAAATAGGATCAGGCCCCATAGCTACAATTATGAATAAAAATGGCTCTATAAAATAAGGGTTTATGTTCAAAGGAATCCCACTGACAGACACAAAGACCTTTTTCTGTGAGGGTAAGGAAAAGGCACATTTCTTTTAATATATACAAGGAATAAGTAGCAAACTTCTGCATTTGGTCTATAGATGTAACCATCTTTAAGCTTCACAACACAGCTGGGAGAATGGAATTTGATGCCTCTGCAGATCCCTTTATTTGAATTACTTTCATGCCACACTGAGGAGTTATGACCAAAACATTTAATCAAATTAAAATACTTGCACTGATAGATCTGTGGATACAGGAGGACACAGCTTTGTTTATCCATTAATGAAATTTATGGGTTTTTTCCCCCTTTTGTTCTTTTTTTTTCCCCCCAATATTTTCCTTTTACTCTGATTAGGTGCCTTGGAGATGTGGGATCATCACCACTTCTGAAAGTGAAGAGAGGGAAGCAAAAATCTTTTGCCCTTTGTACCATGTTCAAGCTACAATGGTTTGCTCACAGCCCTTTCCCTGTATCCTCTCTTCTGAACCCACCACATGAAATGCTGAGTTTTTCCCTTCTCCTCTCTCTCTTCACTCTTCTCCTCCCCAGCCCTGCTTACCCACTGCCACTGGTTCCATCATCTTCCATCTCCTTGATCAGCCACATCACCTGGCCCCTGGCAGTGCTCCAGCATCCTCCCACTTCAAACCACCTGGGACTTGATATTTCTTACCTTGCCAGATCTCTTTTTCAGAAATATCTGTGGAATTTACACTGAACTTTTTTTCTTTTCTTCTCTGAGACTTGATTGCTGATTAAAGCTATTTTTCCCATAAAAAGGTTTCTGTTAAAGGTAAGTCTAGAAAGTTGAAAACCAGGATGCCCTGGAACTCAGTGATTTTACTTTTGTGGTGTCCCATGGGAATAATGGGTCAGTAGCCTCATGTTCCTCTTCCCAAGCTCAGCTCCATGGCTGCCTTACAATTCCTTGGGGGAATAGCCTGTGCAAGAAGGAACAGTGTGGTAGCTCATGGGGATGAGCCCTAAACAACAGCTCTACCTACAAAGGAGAGAAGGATTTAAATCAGTCATGTTATTATTTCTGTGAGGAAGCATAACATTATCTCTCACACAGAAGACAACTTGCAGGCAAACATCTGGTGGTACTAGAATTTGTGTTAAACTTATTTTTTTTAATGGAAAATATAAAACAAGGTAATGTTCTTGCATCAAGTCCATGTTGTAAGCACAAAACCCCAAATCTTTCTAATCTCTTGATTTCAGCCATCCTCAATGAGCTCTGTTCTAGCCCCAATTTTTGTGGATTTGCAGCTTTCTGACAGACTTCTCCCACACTTCCCAGCCTCTTCAGAGCACATTTTTTCTCTGTTCATTCTTCTGAAAGGCTTTTTCACCACATACACATCAGTCTTCCCTTCCTGCATCAAACCCCACGTCAGCTGTTTGCTGGTTTGTGCTGTCATGATGACCCCTCATGGCCCTCCTTCCTCACTAGCTGCCAAATTCAGCTGCTAATTTTCCCACTCTTTTGACATGCCTTTGTACCTTCTTCTATTCAGAGCAGTCACATACATTAAACAATCTCCATAATTCATGGCATTTAATTTTTTCATTGGCAAAATGTTCTCAGCAGCAGAATTAACTCTTCTGATAAATGCACAGCTTTTTCTCCTCTCTTTGGTTGTGAGAATGATCCATTTTTTTCTCTGCTGCTTCTGTAGTGTTGTAATTTCCATAATTCATTGACAATTCAAGCAAAGTCCCTTTGTTTGTTTCTCATGCTCTCTGAATCTTGCTGATGCTACAGGATTCTGCTCCTCCTCTTTCACCAACAGCACAGAGCAGGTTGTTGTTAACTGAGCTGTTTGGGTGCTGGATTAAATCAAGCTACACTGTGTGGTGCTGGTCTAGGCATCTATGAGACCTCCAGAGTTTTTCATCTTGCTCTGTGAAACTGCATCATGATATCATTGACTTTCATTTGAAGCACTTCATGAGCTGAGCTCTGGTCCTGATTAATTTGTGCCTAAGTTTGCAAAGCTATGTGAGCACTCACTGAAATTAGTGGAATCATGCAAATATGGAAAAACATAGAGAAGTATGCAAAGTTATTTTAAGACTCATTCAAACTCATCCAAGTGATTTTTCTTTTTCCTGAGTACTCAGTCAGGTTGGAATGGAAATCACAGGGAGGTAGCAGGAAATCAGGTCATCAGAGCTGTCAAAAACAATGTGTGAAGAGAAAGTTTACAATCTGAATCTTACAGCTTTCTCATTTCTCACAAATTTGTGAGGTGAGCTCAAAAACATGGAAGGTACTAAGTCAGTAAAGAGCCCATAGAAACTCATTTATTAATATAGATTTTTCAATCTATATTTACTGATAAAGGTGAACATGCATTTTGTGTTTTCTGTGACACTGGGTGTCAGGTGATGGAATTGTCAGTGACATTGCATCAAACCATTCAGCCCACCTCCAACCTTCTCATTTCATCATGCCTTAAAAGTAAAATCAGTATTTCCACCATTTGACAGATGATTCTCCCAAAGCAAACAAGCCTGTGCCATGTCTTTCACTGCATTATGCAACAGAGTGGAAAAGAAAGAGCTTTGTCCAAGCAAGAAAGAAAACTATGGCCTTGTGAGGCATCATCACCCTGTGTCACTACTCCCACACCTTAACTTCAGCAAACTCCAAGTTTACATATTAGTCAAATAAATCAAACCTTTTGGGCTTTTTCTTCTGAAGGATTCAGCAACACTTTCCAACACTTTGGGATTAAATGCCCATATTTGTGTTATCCAATAAAATTAGCCAAGGATCTTTTTCTAGTGCTGAGGTCAAAGAGAATTAATCACTTCTCATCCACATCTCCACATCCCCAGTCCAAATTCCTTACTGGGACCAGTCCCTGGCTGATGCTGTTCCCTGCTCCAGGCCTGTGCAATGTCTGGGAGAGTTTTGTTTGCCATGCTTGACATGGACATTGCACAGGGCAGGACTAATCCCAGTACCAATTTATTGGCTCATATAGGCAAAGTATTCCAGATCTCTAAACTATAGCATAAAAAAAAAAACAAAAAAACAAAAAACAAACAAAAAACAAAAAAAAAAAAAAAACAAACCAAAAAAACCCCCTAAATATTTAAAGACGAAAAAACAAGGAAAAAAGGAAAATATGTATTTATTGTGCACAAAGTGCTCATGATCACTTCCAGCACAGTACTAGGCTTTAGCAGTTCAAGGAGCATTTATCTGACAAACTGGTTGTCTCCAACACCTACCTTTGAGTAGCCCACCTCTGTCCCTCAGGGAAGAGAAGTCTGGCCTTTTTGGATGGGTTCATTTCATTTAAAATGAATGTCTAAAGTATGTCAGAGACATTGCAGATATGCTGAAAGTGTCTGGTTTTAAATGTAGGTGCACAGACACTGAAAGAGTATTACATATCTATAATTAATAACTCCAAGGGCAAGTGCAAAATTAACTATGCCTTAAATATATGATCTCTCAACTGTTGGAACTCTAATTTCCACAACAATCCAGCAGTTATCTATTTAGGAAACACCTACAAGGTGTGTAATGGCTGAGCTAATGCCTCATTGGCTTTTGTCTAACATTTTTTTTTTTTCTATTGTGATTTGGGAAGTGTCTTTGAGCAGAATTTTATTGCATAAATCTCTTCTGGTTTTGAATGAATATTAGCTGCATGCTTTGTGGATGAAAAGCATTATGTGCTACAAGAACTACCCAGTATCATTTATCTTCTCTGAGATCTGGGAAATCCTGGCAGCCCCTGTGATTTAGTTAGTGCTTCCACTTCTGCAAGTGCTGCCTGTGAGGAATTGGGCTGACAGGAGGAAAAGGTAAAGCACAAATGGACACCAAGGGGATCTCCAGTACCTTTAAAATAAAATTTAGAGTCGATCAAGGAGTTTAGGAAGATGCAGGTATAATTTCATGACATCTTTAGTTCAAAATCCCATCCCTGGAAGTGTTCAAAGCCAGGTGGATGAGCTTGAAGCACCCTGGGATAGTGGAAGGAGTCCCTGCCTGTGGCAGGTGGTTTGGAACAAGATGTCTTTAAGGTCCTTTCCAACCCAAACCATTCTGCAATTCCATGAAAATTTACATTAAAAAAAACCTCCCTTGATGGGAGACATTTGAACTTAGAACAAATCACCCTGTTTTCCAGGCAGGTTTCACTAGGTTATGTTTCTAAGAGCAAAATTGATCCAGTTCCAGCCCTGAGATAAATGGTTTGATTAAGCTCAGTGAGCATCAAGAATTTGACATTGCTGTTGGTTGGTCAATAAAAAATCAAAATGAACAAGTCTGCTCACAGCTCTGTGGTTAAGATGTTCACAAAAGTCAAGTTCTGATTCTTTATGTATTTTTTTAATTCTACCCCCTCTACCTTCCACCTGAAAAATAAATAAGAACTTCCTCCAGAAGTGGAAAACTTGATGCAAGCTAGCCCTGTCTTTATTTCTCCCATCAAACAGGCTTCAGGAGGCCCATAACTTCAGAAAATAGGATAGAAGAACTCAAAATCCACGAGACAGAATTTCATACCAGGTGGGAAAATGGGAGTTCTAAATCCTTGAAGCGTTTCACAGGAAAAAAATAAAAGTCACTACATTAAAAATACATAAAAATAATACATTAATGAAATAAAAGTCAGAAATAATTCTAGGCATCTAAATCTAGGGCAGTTTTTTACCTCATCTGGATGGCTAGAATAACAGGAATCGCTTGCACATGATTATTATAACTAAAACTGCTTTGCTGCATATTTCTTTGTAGAGAAAACCTGAAGTTTTCTTTGAGATTAATTCTTTTAAATTATGGATTCAATTTTCACCTGCAGCAGAGAGCTCCAGGTGTGGGATCCCATGGACTTTCTCCTGCCTCCAGCTTCTGAAAACTGGAACAACCTGGAGTTCAAAGACTCTTCTCCATGTGGTACCAAACAATGATCAGCTGGAGGCATCTCCCCCCTCATACAGATGTTATTCTGGACTTGCTCCCTGGGGAATCAATACCAGATTTTGAGCAAAACACACCTAAGATCCTACCTCTCTTCTTCCTTCATTCTCTGTGATGTTTTTTGGCATTCTTTAGCTTTAGGAAAAAAAAACACAACAACTTCCCTGACATTTGTCAGTGACAGAGACTGGATATCTGTATTAATAGCAGAGGAGAGTGTAAGAAATTAGTAAGAAATTAGCAAGAAATTAATATGAAATTAGTCTTTTATTGTTTTGATCCAAACCAAAAAATGTCCATCAGAGGGAGGCAGCTTCCACAAAGCTGAGTCTTATTTAAATTCACATCCAGTTTTTAAATGAGCTGATGGCTTAATTGCATTTGGTCACTCAGTGGCATTTCTGTTCTCTAATTAAATATTTGTAACCTTGCAATGTAGGCACCTTTGAAGAGGAAAAAAACCCAATGCAACCAGAAAACAAAACCAAAACTCACGTTTTTCTTTGGCTGGGGACATGGTATAATAATAGTAATCAGCAGAGGTGAAAAGGACAAACAGGATTAATGAATTCTAGAAAACATGAGCCTGTTTGGCTGTTTTGGTTTGACTTTGATTGGGAAATTGTGCTTAGGCTAAATTGAGCTAACATGTAATTTGTCAGCTGGACTAAAAACATTGTAATTGTTCTTTGCTCCTGTCACCCTGACAGAAGAAAAATGGAAAGCAAACTCTCCAAAGGCTGGCTGGGTCTCTGGCTGGTTTGAATGTCTCTGCTGAGGGCTCTGGAGGGGCATGGACACATCCCATCTGCAGGAGAAATAGGACTTTTGCATAGTAAATTAATATGATTATATGGAAGTTGATTTATTGTTTATTTTTTAGTTTTAATTGCATATTTTTAAATTATTGTTTATGTGATTATATTTTTTGATTGGTGTTTTTATGTTGCTTATGTGTTTTTCATGAGTTTTTTAGGTACGATGATTGGTGGTTGGTTAAAACTTTATTGTTTACTTTTATTCTGAGTTTTTTAATTTTGGTATTTTGTTATTTAGTTGGGGTTTTTTTTTTAATTTGGTATAATTTATGTTTTAGTGGTTTTGAAGGGTTTTAACAAGTTGTTGAAAAATATTTTAAAAAAGTTTATTTTTGTGTACTTGTTATAAATACTGGTTTAAACTAAGAAATATACAGAAAAACAGCTAAGTGTGTGAAGGAAAATATGCAGAAAAACACCTAGGCAGCAAAATATGGAGAAAAACAGCTAAATACAGTTTGGTTGGTGAACACAGTATAGATTGCAGCTTGGACTTGTTCAGACATCTTTCAGTTTTACTGCTCCCATCCATCAGGAGCCCTTTCCCCAGGGTGGGGGCACCACCTTGGAAGGTGCTGCAGTTTGGCTCTGAGAGATCCCAAGAGGCAAGGAATTGCCTCTCTGAGGGACTGAAGTTATTTTACACTCAAATAACGTTTAAAATATTTTTCAAGAGCTCCAAGGGGAGGGGGTGAGAGAGGAAAAGAAGAGCTTGTCCTGTTTTTATTGGTTTCATAGAAACATGGAGTGGTCTGGGTTGGAAAGAACCTTTAGAGCATCCAGTTCCAGCTCCCCTGCCAAGGGCAGGGACATCTCCACCAGCCTCAGACAGGGAATGTTGGCTGAGTGTCACTGTGGTGCTCCCTGGGAGTGACACATCCGAGGCAAGCTGTGACTCCGTCCCCACTGCTGATTTGCAGCTTGTGAACAGCTCTGAGCCCGTGGGAGGTGGCAAGCTCAGAGTCCAGGAGGCTCCTGCTGCTGGCAGAGAGGTTTGGGGGGCTGAGAACACGAGGCCACCGCAGGGAATGGCACTGGATGTGATGGAGCATCACACCTTGCACAGGGGCCGTGGGTGAGCTCTGGATGAGCTGCTGCACTCTGCACTTACAATTTTAATTTATAATCATTAAATTAATGCATTAATACATTAAACAGTGCTAGGGCCCAAGCACCACCTCAGCTGTCAATGCTGTACTCCCCAGAGCAAAGGGGTCTTGCAGGTGAGCTCTGCTTGGCTGGAGGGATGCAGACACTCTGCAAGGAGAATAAAAGGGATCACCAAGAAAAAGATCAGGATCCCAAGGCTTCAGAGAAGAAACTGAAACTGAAATAAAAAAGTGTTGTGCATGTAAATTTGAAGAAGGAATTCCTTGATTTGTCAAGATTTATTCAGAGACTGGACCACCCCTTGCTCAGGAGCAGCTGCACAGCTTTTGGTGCTATTTCTTCATGAGAACAAAGATGTTTAGTTATTGCTCCCCTGCTAATCTTTGCATGTAGGAGGGAAGCAAGGAACAGAATAGCTGCATATTTCTATTTTTCCATACTCTGTTCTTTTTCCTACTTATTCCTCCTCCTTCATCCAGCCATCATCTGCATAGCAGCAGTCAGCTAGCAAACATTCCTCAAAAGAAGAGCAAGGTCAGTCCCATCCCAGACTGAGAGCTGGAAGCAGGGGCATGTCCTGCAAGGAGAACTGCAGCTGCCATTCCATTTGACCTCCACTCACAAATACTCTTATCCCATGGCATGGAATGCACTGAAATTGTTATGGAATATATTTACATCAGAAATATTTACATCAGAAATATTTACATTTTGCTCTTTGGCTTCAAATCTGATGGCTTTTTTGATATTTTGAAGGTGCAAGATACAAATTCATAGAGTTCATATGAGCTGTTAAGATTAGATAGGATAAGATAGCTGCTAAAATAAGATAGCTGCTACATTGTTTAGATAGCAGAACAAAAGATAAAATTATGTTAAAGCATATTGCCCTCTGTTACACACCAATAATCTGCAGGATTTGGAGTCTCCTAGAAACCCTCTCATTAAACCCTGCTGTTTCAGAATTCCTGTTTGTTCTGCCATCTTTCTGCAAATTCTATTCTGATTCAAACTCCCTGTACTGGATCTTAACTTGAAGGCCAAGGTTTTATTAAAGGAACAAAACAGTTTGAAAGGAATTCTGAGAATTTAGATTCTGACTACAATTTCACTGTATCACAGAATTGATCACAGAATCACAGAATGGGTAAGGCTGGAAGTGTGTGTTTTCCAATCCCTGCTCAAGGAGGGTCATCCTTGAGTTCTGGCAAAGTTCTGGCAGTTTCCTTACAAGTTTCTCTATAAGATAGTGCAGGAAATTTTGAGCTCAAAACTATATATTTTAAAAAAAGAATTTTCAAAGTTGAAAGTTATGATCTTATACCTTTTTTTTTTTTACTCATGAAGGATTTTCAGTCATAGAATTCATAGAATCACAGAATCACAGAATTACAGAATTACAGAATGGTTTGGATTGGAATGGACATTAGAGGTCAGTTACTTCCAACCTCTCTACTATGGGCAGATTCCACCAGATGCAGAGATTTATGTGATACAGTTCTACTCATCTCAGACTTCTTTTATTGTACCTACAAGATAGAACTCTTTAAAGTGAGACACTAATGGATTCATGAATTTTAAGCAGTACTCACCATGTTTCTAATCATGTTCTTCTAATCACTTTACTCTGGGGTTATTGTTTGACAAGGGACTTGTGCCAAATGATGTGGAAACAAAGAATAAGTGAATTTTTCCAATGACCTTGAACAAATGCCATGAGTAGTGCACACATGTGCCTGTTTCAGTCATTAACCTATAGGAGGTTTAAATCACTCTAAACATTTAAAGCAGGCTGAGCTATATAATAGGCTCTAAGAATTTCAACAAAACCACTTCCAAGATTTTAAGTAGTTTGAGCATTATCTCTGCCTGGCTGAGCTTTACCCTAATGGAAGCCAAATTAAAAAAAAAAAAAAAATAAAATAATAAATAAATAAATTAAATAAGGTCCTTTTTTATAGCATCTTGTTTTAAAGAATAAAAAATGCCTTAACTGCAAATGATGTATTTGGGAGATAAGGAGGTTAGAGAGGGTAGGGATAGCTGATTATAAATTTCATGGGCCTGATGACTTTGTGTCAAGAAATTTAGCTGATATTGAACCACCAGGCTTAGCTAAAGTCTTGAAATAAATAAAATAGTCCTGCCAGCAATGTTATATCATCTCTGTGTGGTGACCAAGTATTTTTAAAAGGTGGTGTGGGTACAAATGCCTAATGAATAAAAAATCCCTAAGTCTAATGATTCAGGCAATAAATCCACCTTTGCATCTCCTGATTAAATTCATCAAATATTGACACTGCACACACATCCAAACATATTTCAAAAACCAAACATTAGCTGAGCACAAATTAATGTGTATTCTTGAATGATAACTACACCAGAGCAGTGAATGAAAAGGAATTGGATTGAAAGCTGGTGGCCTTTACAGATGAATGAGCTGATACAAGCAATTTGGGTTGATACCAATTAATGACATTGTGCAGTTAAGGAAACAAAGAACAAGTGGGAAAAAAAGAGGATTAATTTAATTGCTTGAAGTGAAAATCTAGCCTTTCCCTGGACTACAGAGTGATAATGGAGAATAAGCTCTCAGTTACCAAATATGAGCCATGTAGACCTGACACAAAATCCTCAGCTTTGCATTTTCCTGGCCTTTTTTCCCTCCCTCAAAGTATATAAATATCCCTTTCTGGTATTTTTTCCTCCATTTGATTTTTTTTCCCCTTTGCATTTCTGTCTTTTTTTTTTGCTCTGAGAGTACCTGGATGTCCAATATTCTATTAAAGAATTATTTTAAACCATAATTGCTTGTTTTGACAGGTGACAACAAAGCATAGACTGTACCACTAATTGTCCTTGTGTCTTTTCTAAGGGTAGAGCATATCAGGCATCTGACATCATGATGGGGGTGCACTTTATTTACTAGAGAAAACAATTAAAAACCAGTAGCAGTATTCTCATAAGATTTGCTGCTTTATTACTGGCTACTCACCTATTTAGTGAACATTGACTTTCCTGTTAGAACAAAAGTATCATTTGGGATCTGCACTGTCTTCTAAAAACTAATGCAATTTATGTTATTTCATCTGCAAATAATTCAACCCTGTCTAGAAGTTAATGTTTAAATTGGCTGAATTAAGGTGCTGTTGCAGAAAATCAAGTCACATAAATGTTGTGGAAGAAGAAAGTGCAAGAAGGGCCTTTTTATACGACAAAAATTACTGTCTGAGAGCATCAGATCAGCCAATGACACTTTCAGCACTTATGGCAACACCAACATTGCTCACAGGATTGTTTATATTTTTCTATATTCACCCTCTGCAGCTGGGACTTTGGGAGCCAGCATGGACAGGGAGGTGGCTCAGCAGAAGCAGCTTCATTGTCAGCTCAATGTTGTGTTCCATCCCTGTGCCTGGGGATCCCCTGGGAGTGTTGGGGTGTGCAGGGACACACCTGGGTGCACCCAAGGCACACAGAGCAGGGAAACAGCCATAGCCAGGCAGGGCTCTGAGCCTGACTCCTTGGAATGGGATTTTCCACTGTGTCCTGGTTTGAAGGACAGGTATCTGCCAACAAAGGCAGAAGCTTCTCTTTGAAATGGAGAATATAAACCCCCTCCCTCCAAATTATTATAATTTTGAAATTAAGGGGCTCTCAGGCAAAGACAGGGGAATTAGGAATAACAGTTCTTTACTAGGAAAATTAAAATAGAAATGCAGTATTACAAAGAACAATCCCAAAACACTGCCAGAGTCAGAATACAACCTGACACCCGTCAGTCAGTCAGGGTGTTGGCACAGTCCCATTCAATGGTGGCTGCATCCTCCTGCAGGGGCAGATGTGGTTCAGCTGGAGCAGTGCTCCTGGAGAAGGTGCAGTTTCCTCTGAAGCTCCAGGGATGATGTGGAAAGGTCTGGCTTTCCTCTGGAATCCAGTGGAAAGAAGGTCCCTTGGTGTCCAAAATCTCAGTTTTTATCTGGGTAGGAAAGGCTTGGCTCCTCCCCTGGCTGGAGCATCTCCCAGTGGGATGATGGAATTTTATCAGTCACACAGTGGGACTCAATGGCCCAGCAGCAGATGATATCTCCTGGAGGGAGGATGGGCTGTGGAAAAGATAAAGATGATTGCCCCAGCTGGTTTAAAGATGGCCCATTAGCAGATAATATGTGCCAGGAGATCAGGGTCACTGCCCCAGCCGGCTGCAGCAGATGGGGACAGAATTCACATTTCTGGCCACATCCTGGATTGCAACCCAAGCCACAATGGGATTTGGTCTGTGTTATTGCTGGGCTCCTCTAAGGGCTCTGGGCCAGCAGCAAGGAAGAAGTTTGCCCCTCAGCCTTCTCCTCAGTGCTGAACATTGAATAAATGGCAAAACCAGCAGGAACAGGAAAATGAGGTTGCATTTTCCTTAGGAACCACTGAACTGCTCAGGGGTTGGTGCTGGGTGGGTTGTGGGAGCAGGAGGAGGAGCAGGAGAAGCAGGAGACAGGAGTGGGCAGGCACTGCAGAGGTGAAGTGAACTGCTCCTGGTCCAGCCCTGCCACTGAGGCTGAGCAGATTAAAGAGGCAAATCCATCTTTAACCTCTGGCTGACTCCCAGCCTGCTCCCACCGACTGAGTCATAACAAAATGGATTTTGCTTCCACTGGTTTGTCACTTGCCTTCACTCTTGCATAATATGCAAGTGCATTAAGAATTATTTCTTGTTCTGTGAGAGACCACGTGAGTTTCTTTTTAACCCACCAAGCTGAACCCACAGAGCAGGAACTGAGTAATACACTGAGGGTAAGGGAGTGCACACATTGGTCCAGTGCCTTTCACTCCAGATTTCTCAGCAGCTGAGAGTTATCCTGTTGTTTGACTTGGCATGGAGTTGGCGTTGTTTGGCCTGGAGAAATTTTTGCTCATAAAATCATAGAAACATAGAATGGGTTTAGGTTGGGAGGGACCTTAAAGTTCATTCAGTTCTAATCTCACTACTGTGGGCAGAGACCTCTTCCACTATCCCAGGCTGCTCAGAGCCCCATCCAAGACAGTCTTGAACACTTACAGGGATGAGGCATCCACAGCTTCTCTGGAAAACCTGCTTCAGTATCTTACCACACTCAGAGTCAAAAATTTCTTCCTAATATCCTGATATTGGAATATCCTGGATATCACCACCATATTTTCCAAAGCAGATATCCTCCTACTCACCAATTCTGTTCCCACCACATCTTTGTCAGGGAGGGGATCTGCTTTTGCAAAGACTGCTTTAAATGCCTTATGTGTCCTTATTCCATTTAATCAGCTGCTGGCAGGAGGGAGAGGTGTGTTTCCTGCAGGTGCCAGGATTGCAGTGCTCAGGGAGCTCTGCCCAGTGGCAGGAGCCTGAGCAGGAAGCTCTTTGCTGCAATTAGCAGCAATTCTCTGAAGGGTGGCTGGCAGGAGGGTCCTGCTGGGCAGGGAGGAGGCAGCCAGCCCTTCCCTGTGCCAGGTGTCAAAAATGTCTTTGCTGGACCTGGTGGGAAGGTCTTGAAGGAAGCAGGGTGGGAGAGGTGTTAAATTTCTGCTCTAACTGTGAGGAACTGGATGCAGCTGGGGTTGTAGGGATTTTTCCTGGGATTTTCCTGGCAGGAACAACTTGCACAGAGCCTTTTGGCAAATGTCCTTTTGTTGTTGGCAGGTTGCAGACTGGGGCTGAGGCAGAGAGGGCACTGGCAGGGGCTTGTGCTGCTGACCAGCTGACCTTTAAGGACAAACAGAGGGGCATCTGAGACACCTTGTGGGGGGAAGGTGGAGGGAAGGAGAAGGGTGAACATGCCAGGGCTACCCAGGGCTGCTGGAAATCCTGTTCCAGTCTGAGCAACCATTGCTTTGTGGCAGCTGGACTCAGAATCTACCTCTAAGTTTAAACACCTCCCTTAATCGTGGCAGCATCCTATCACTGTGTGTTTGCTGGATCCTGCTCATAAAATATTTATCATGCTGTCTCTGCATGTCTAAACCACACTGAAACAGGAAACAAAGACTTGGCTTTAATAGGATTTTTTTTTCTATCATTCATTAGCCTGCTGCATAAAAAAATCTGCTATGTTTTGGAAGAAAAACAGGTATAGAAGAGAGGGAGCATCCATAGGAAAAAGACATTATTTGTCACAGTTTTACCATAGGAGGTGTGCAATGATGACCCAGGGGAATGTCCTAAATGCTGCAAGATCTTGTGATAGATTGGACTAATAATAGGCATTTATTTCCACTGGAGATGCTGGCTAATGGCCATGATAAAACTCTATTATGATATTAGATTATTGTTTCTCAATTACATAAGGTGCAGTTTTCAGAGGAAGAGAATGCTGCAATACAATTTAAATATCAAAGTTACGCAGTCAAAGGAACGTGATGCTGTTTCAACTCTCACCAACTATTTCTGTTACAGAACATTGCAATTCCCAGAATTTATTCTGTTGTCCTTTTTGCAGTCCCAGCTCCTGGAATATGGGAAACTCAGCTTCTCTTTTTTAATGCATGAGAAAGTTCTTTTCTAGCTCTTACTGATGCATAGAAAAGTTTGCAAATGTGAACGCCTAAGAAAATAGGACAGATGAAAACAACTCTGTTTTCTTATGTTTGGTTGTTTGTTTTTTTTTTTTAACCTCACAATTTTCAGCAAATTTTCCAATTCCAGTCACTGCTCAAATCCACCAATACTGGTTGTGCTGCTATTGGCAGATGTTCACCCAACCCCTGTCTCAGTGTGGCTGACATGCTAGAATGTCAAAAACCAGGCTTAAAAATGGCTCAGAACAAAATTAATAACTCACCTGAACTTTCATACAAGTGAAACCTAATTCTCCAGCATGCCTTGATCCACAAAGCATTTAAATGTAAACAGTGACAAATCACATCCAAATGTTCAAAATTATGAAAGACCAAGTATTTCTGTTGCATTTCATTCTTACATAACCTCATTTTTTCCTTAAAGGCCTGAAAATAAGGTCTTTGTATTTGTAATTATTTAGCTGTTTAAAGTGATCTTGGTACAATTTGCAATAAAAGTATTATTACATATCCAGTTCCTTTATCCTGTTGAACTGAAAATACAGAGTGGAATCTTTGCAAGCTCTGAATTTCCTCATTGTAAGAAGCACAAGTTTCTTTTAATCAATTTTTTTCTCCACGACTAATATATTGGGCAGAGATGAAGAATCACCTGATTTTTTTTAGTAGAAAACTGTTTTCCCCCTTGGGCCTATGATATCCAGAAGCCAATAAAAGCTGTTATTGGGCTTTTAATTGAGAGATTTGCCAAGGGTGAAAGCAGGTTTTAAATTAGATGGTGTAGGACAGAATCATCCCATTCCACTGCTGACTAGTACTGTAGCTGTGTTTGCCATTTACAGTGTGCAGCCAGGCTTGGAGAGATAAACCTGGGAAATAATGAGACAGAAAAGAGTTATCTATCATCTGTGTTTCATTGATTGCTCAGAAACAGCAAACCTATAGCTGGGTTGGACACATGGGCTGTGTGTTACCCTCATCAGTGTAAGGGACCAGCAGTGGGGATGGGGGATTTCTGATGTGACAGCCTCATCACAGCAGGGACCTGAGAGCAGGCAGAACCAAATGCATCCTGAGTCTGCCCTCAGATGAAGTAAGCAGATACAAGACTTTCCCATTTAAGTGGAAAACAAAGCCCAGATTATCTGGAGCAAAGGCTGCAGGCAATGCCTCCACATGTAGCTGTTTTTGGGCACCTGCAGCTGCTGTTTTTGGGGGGCTGGATGCTTTCCAACCCCCGAGGTAGCTACACAAAGCCCAGATAGCTCAGAACTTGGGCAGCAGAACCCTTCAGCTACTCACTAGCTAAGGATGAAGGCTTGAGGCTGTGCCACAATAGTTCCAAAGATAACTTTATTTTTCCAAAGGGGAATTGCCAACAACGGTCTAATTACATCAGACAACAAAGGGTATTTATAGGTTTTTGGAGGATTGAACTTCTAACCAATAAGATCTACACATTACAAAGTAACCAATTATCTTTAAATTCTAAGTAAGAGAAGAACCAATTATTGTAACACTTTAAGAACCAATAGAAATCCTAAGAGATAACAGGAGTTTTGATAAGGGAAAGAGGCCCCTGTCCTTAGGAATTTCTTTGTTTTAAGGGATAAAATTCCAGGGGCCTGTTTTGGGGGTGGTAGAATTTCCTACACCCACACAGAACTTCTGTGCAGGTGCAGGTGTGGGTTGCCCCAGGCAGACATGGAACAAACACTGGTTTGAATGCTGCTGGTGGGGGAAACAAACAAAAGGCATCACTTGTGACTGCCCCATCCCTGGAGGTGTTTAAGGTCAGGCTGGATGAGCTTGGAACAACCCAGTCTAGTGGAAGGTGTCCCTGCCCATGGCAGGGGATGGGAACTAAATGTTCTTTAATTTTTCCAACACAAACAATTCTATGATTTTTTTTTTTTTTAATGGTTATAAAGAATATCACATGGGGCAGTAGTCATCTTTTTTACATCTATTCCATTTAAAATCCAGGTGTCTAAACTTATATGAACCATCAACTTTCTTCTTCTTTTTTTTATTTTTCCATGACTAGTAGTTAGGTTTTACAGAAAGTTTATACTTTTCCCTACTTCCTACTGCAGTATCAAAATATGATTTCAGGTTTTTGAGCACTTTCCCACAGAAAACCTGCCAACAAAGCATAAAGGGGGGGAATCAGAAGAGTGAAGCCCATTCCTGATCCCAAGTGTTTCATGAGTGCTCCCAGGAATCCCATTCCTTAACCTAGGGGTCAAATATTTGCTGTAACAATGCTCAGAGCTTAATTCACTTGTAGCCAATACTACAGATACCAAAATCAGCAGAAATATATTGAGTTTAATGGGATTTAGTTTTGGGCCATGGCAAAGGAAGTTTATTCCTGGGAGCAATACACTTCTTTGGACTCCACACTCACTGTAAGAGCAGGCAAACATCTCCATTAACTGTTGTTTTTGTTTTCACAGAGACCAAACCATCCCACATACCTTAGACTGGGTGGGTCAGTTTGTTTGAAACAAGTTGAGATCTACAGAAAGTCAATACAATTTGAGTTTTTTTAGACAAACTGCAGCATAAGGAACTGCTGTGACTTCATTTCTCCATATTTTTTCTTCATATTGCATTAAATGACCCATGACTTTGATTAAATTGAAAATTTAATGTATTGGCATTTTCAATATCTACAGATTTATATTTTTTCATGGTTTCTATTTATGTTCCAGTTTTACTTTATTATATTTCTAAGAAAACTCATTTCAGAGGACTCTACCAGCTGCCACATAATGAAATCCAAATATCACAGAAGTTACAGCTTCTTTTTTCTCCTCCAAGTCAGGTGGGACCAGCTATTGTACCTGTCTGCTCCAGAGGGGTTCAGAAGGTTTGGGCCCATCTTCTTTAGGCTAAGCTTTTCTCATTTTCCTAGGTGTGCAAGATAGAGATACCAATTTAATTTTTAGAAAAAGTTGTTTATATGTGAGGAGTCAGATGCTTCCAGGGAAATTGGGGTTTCATTGTGCCTTGTGGCAAGGCATAGAGGGAGCCACAGCCACCACCTCTGAAGGACCTGCTTTTCCAGTGTTAAAGGGATTGCCAAAATTGCTGCTTTCTGCTGATATTTACCCATGTCTGAAAAAGTGTAACTGTCAAGCTGATTTTTCTACAGTAAAAATAATTCAAGTGTTTCCAAAGTAAAGAGAGAGTAATACAGGACTTTTCCTACCAAAAAAAAAAAAAAAAAAAAAAAGAAAAAAAAAATTCAACCCAACCGAATGTGGAAACAGTTGCACTGAGAATTCTTGCAGGATTCAAAATTTGGTGTGTGTGGGAAATTTTGGGAGGGATCCTGACTAACATTTTGAGCATACTCTTTATCCTTCTTATAAAAACCCAAGCCAAATCAGCCATGGTTTAAACTTCCAGCTCTTATTAGGATGATCTTCTTCATCCAGGTTGATTTAAAGCTGATTTTTTTTTTTTTTTGTAGTAAAGGATGTTTGGGTGTTCTGCAGGGGCTGTCCCTGTTTGCTGATTGACCCTGCTCTGTACAGAGTATCCCAGAGCCAAGCTTGACTTTCACTGTGGTTATTGCTCCTTCAGGGGCTCTGCAGTTGCCTCTCCTGTGCTTTTAGTGCTTCCTGCAGCCTGACAGAGAGGAGAGTGGAGAAGGCAGCCTGGATCCAGCACAGAATGGGGAGAATGGCAACTGGGAGTGAGATGCAAAGTAACAGCAAAGTACAGGATGGGACAGAGGGACAGGTGAAGGCCAGGAAGAGGGAGGATGAACAGAAATAGAAAAAGTGATGGAAAATAAGGCAGAAGTTAGAAACTCTACAAAAGGTGGTGGAGAAGATGCAAGAGAGAAAGAATGAAGAGGCTGAAGAGAAAGGGAGATTATGTCCTCTGTGCCTCTAGTGCCAACTTTTGGCCTCCTTATGCTTCCCAGGAAACTGCTGTGAGTGAAGGCACCTGAATATACATGTCCATGCAAATTTTCCTTCTGCATGGTAGCACTGTGTGTATGTGGATGCACCTACTGCCTCCAAGGGGACTGGATGAGTGGGCTCCATGTGTTCCTTGCTCTTCAAGCACTTGACATTATAGCCCTAAAGCTGAACCTCATTTTGGAGCACCAAAAGAAAGAGTCCTTGGTTTCCTATAGGGACAGACAATGAGGTGTGTTTTCATTGCAAGCACAAATGGGACACTAGCAGGTAGGCCACAAATAAAAATAGCTGTTCAGTACTGTAGAAGGAAGAGAATGGAGTTGGAACCTTAATTAACTCCTTCCTTAATTATCAGACAGCAATCAGCACAAATTATGAAGTTGGAGCTTTTTGGCTCTTGAAAACATGGAGTCTTTGCTTCCCTGCCTCCTCCTCTCCCCACAGCTGCAAGAATCCAGCTGAGACTAAGAATGTTGGAGTTTTTTATAGCACTTGTAAAAATCAAGTCCACAATCAAGTAGACAAAGAAAACCATCCTGAAAGGAAGCAAACATCCGGGCTGGTGTGCGTGGAGCGCTGGCTGGAGCCTCCAGCACAGCTGAGTCCTGCTCAGGGAGCTGGCAGCCTTCAACTGGCCCTAATGAGCCTCATCAAACCAACAAACACAGAAAGAGGCTTCACAAATTGCTACCAAAGACAAGTGCTGGATGATTCCTGTGGTTCTGTGCAGTGCCTACGTCCCCCTTGCCTCTGGAATTGGGGGAGTCACCTAAAGTCACCCCTCCGGTGCTCTGGGCTCCAATTTGTTGGGTTATCTTCTAAAATGAGTGAGGCAGCTGATAGGTGCTCAAAGGTTATTTATTACAAAGCACATCAGTCTCAAAGGCACAGTCACAGACATCAAAGCCCTTCCTAAGTATTGGTATAAAGTCCCAAACAGAAGCAGAAGCTGCTCTTGTCAAAGGTCCTGGGAAGCTGAAGTTTCTGCTGCAGCTCCTCTCTTCTTCTTGGGTGTTTGGTGGCAGTGAGCAAAAGCAAAAAGAAAAACAATGGCAGGAAAAGCAGAAAAGCAGTGGCAAAAACCCGAGCAAAAGGCACCAACTCTTCCCAATACCAACTCTTATATAGGATCTTCCCAACAAGCCAAGACACAAACTCAGACCCCCACTCCTGAACCTATTAGAATTCTGGTCTCTTAACACACCAGGTTACATATAGACTGTGCATACAACCTGTCTTGTTCTCTCTGAAAAATGTGAGCAATATTCTCACTATGGCTCTGTATGTGTAAGCACTGTCTACAACCACGGTCCTGGAGCCTCCTCTGAAAACATTAATGTGTTTTTCAACCTTCACTAGAACTTGCACTTCCACTTTGGTATCTAAACCTTCTACTTACTAAAAGCATTAGAGCTCATACTAAAACTTACTGATTTATTTACTTATCCTAAAACTTACACCTCTACCTTATGTGTGAGTGGCTTAATACACTTCAGTCCATCCACAGGCTTTAATTCAATCCCTGCACTCTGATTTCTCTCTGAAGAATTCAGAGACCCCCAAGTCACTGACTCCAAACCTCCTAATGTGGGGCAGCTGCTCCAAATGGGGCATTCACCCTTCTTGTGGAGCCTGCAGTGCAAAACTGCTGCATCTGGGGTGAGCCCCTTGACCCTTTGGATAAGATAAATCACATCTGGAGGTGTTCCCACCACTGATAGTGACCTGTTCAAATTCTTTGCACAGTAGTTGTCTCCTGCTCATGGGTTGTGAGAAGGCCTTCAGCTCAGGGGGGGCATTGCCAGGACAAGGAGCACAACCCACCAAACTGGGCTTCAAGAACACCATCCCACTTTCTTGTGCTTCACTGGCTGATTGATGAGCACCTTTGTCCTGCCTGTCTGCCTGAGGTGTTCTTCTTTCTCCTAATAGAGCATCTCATGTCAGAAATTAAATGCTATAATTTCACAACACAACTCAGGGTATCTCTTTCTCACTCAGCATAGGAGCATATTCCTCAGTAAAATTTGCATGTGATACAAAAATATGTAAGGAACAGTATATGCTCTCCTATGCCAAAGTTTCCTTCCTGTGGCAGGAACTGCAAAAACTGCTTATTAAATTCCTTTTTTCACCCAAAAAAGCTCAGCTCTGGAATAAGAATAGAGACTAGAGAATGATTCTTACATAAAGCCAAACTGCACAATTCTGCCTAATTATTTACCCTTGAAAGGAGACCTTGTAATCTATCTTTTGATGTGTTTTTTCCTAACTGTGAATCTTTGCACAACTGTCCTCATGACAAATATCATTTGATCTGGGGACAGCCCTGTCTGGAGTGTTTGTATCAAGAGCCTTTTCCAATAAGCTGCTGCTCCTACCTTAATAAGAGTAAGAGCTTATGACAAATACAGGGCTTTCAATTGCAAATACAGCTTCTGTACAGCACACTCAGGGTTCTCCTTACTGAGGAATAAACTGACAAATTTTGCTTCCCTCTAGTTAAAAAACAGCACAAACACTGCAGTATTTGCATAGGGGAACAAGGCTTGTTTCAGTCTGGATTCCTCTCTCAGGAATGAATGTTGGGAAGGCTTCTAGGGAAGTATTTACCCCAGCATCTTGGTTATTCTGCACTGAAAAGAGGAATGAGAAAGCCCAAATGGGATTTTTCATGTCTGAAAATGAAATAGAAAATGCAATTCCAAGACACTGCTAACATGCTGCAAACATTTGCAGTCCCTTGGACCAGGCTGGACCTGGACCAAAGCAAAACCCTCTGAAATGTGGAGTCTGTTGAATCCTCAGCACCAAGTGTGTCCCTCCATGGATCTGCTCCTGTTGGTCTGCTCTGCCTGCTCGTGTAGGGCACAGCCCAGGAGGGCAAGGGGAGCTCTGGGGTCTCAGGTATTGCCCAGAGGAGATTTCATGAGCAGGGTGACATGGGGATGTGTCTGCAAGGGAGACTAGCAAGGGAAAACAACAGGGAAAGTCTGTAGGGCTGGAGATGCCTGAGAAACTGATTTTAGCTTTTACAAATCCAAGCCTGGGCAGATGAGGCTGCAGAAAAAGCCAGGATGGTCCCAGTTTCTTCAGTCTATTTCCATCCTGCTTGCAGACTGAGCTGAGCAGCACTTTCCTGGACACTCACCATGAGCTGGTTTCACATCTCCAGAGCACGGCCAGAATCGTGGCCACAGGCTGTGGCAAAGCCCAGCTTTATTTGGTGAGTCCTTCTCCAGCCAGAATTAGCATCATCTTTTCTAAAATAAATCTGAGGAACAAAACACAGTGTCTAAAGGCAGAGACCAATGAATCATAGTGAATTGCTGATGAAAATGTAGCTTGGGATTGTTTGGCATTGCACCCCCAGTGATGTCACCAGTGCAGTGAAATGGAAATCATCCATCTCATCCTGCCTCAAGCACTGACTTGGCATCAAGCTGTACAAAGCAAAACTTGTGCTTTTGCTTTTTGATGCTTGCTTTCACTTTTCTTAATTCTCCTGGAAATGTTGAAATGAAAACTGAGATTTTTTTTAGTAAAAATTTTCCATTTTAGAAAAAATTATTTTGGATTGCATGCGATTTCATGAGCTGTGTTGGTCAGTCTCACTTCACGTGCTCTGGCAATGAGAAAAAACAATCCAACTTTATTGGTAGATTGGGTCTTCCAGCTCTATCCCTGATTGACAGATAAATTTTGAAGACTGATTCATGAGAAATCATCTGTTTGGTGGGATGTAGCCACTCTGCTGAGCACTGAGGGCAGCATCAGGGCTGGGTTCAGTTTTTGGGGTGGATAATAAAGACTACCCTGAGCCTGCACATAAAAATGTGGAAAACCTAAAGCAGAGACAGTGAGTGATATTTCCTTCCTTTAGACACTTCAAAGTGGAGTACCATCCTGAGGGAAGAGAGAAAATGAAAAGGAAATAAAAATGATAAGCTAAGCAGCTTTCCTTTCCTTTCCATACAACAATACAACAGCACATTTCTCTCATTGTTTTTGCATGGAGAAGCTGTGAAGGCAGCTGGAGTTCCCAGCCCAGAGACCCCAGGGCTGTGCTGACCCTGGATGCTCTCAGGTGCCTGGTCCACCTCACCCTGGGACAAAGAGCATCCTTGGGGTGCACCTGCCTTAGTGCACAGTGCTGCAGCTCCCCTCGTCACCAGCCTCCCTCCTGCACCTTTCCTGGCTCTTCTTTTCTTCCTTTTGCCTTGGCACCTTCAGAAGCCAACACCACACCACTCTGAAATGCAACTGGACCTTTTACCCAGCAGAAACACTTCTCAGATAATCTTAATGTATTTTACCAAAAATCTTTCTCATAACAAGGCCTGAAATGATTTCTCTGCATCATGCAGCCAACTCAGCCCAGTGTGTTCAGCCACAGCTGGAGACCCCAGGCTTTCCTTATTTGGTACAGACATATTTTAAACTCCAACTCATGATACAAATTTTTAATTTCTTTATCATAGAGTCCTCCATTTTTGGTACAGTAAAAATAATAATTGAGCCTTGTCCATTGGTTGTGTTTATGCAATCCTTTTTTCTGTACCAAGGACAATGAAGTTTTGTTTTTTTTTTCTTGAGAGTTTCACCCCTCTTTAGGAAACAGTTTCTTCTTTGAGTCCAACCATCAGGATTACAAGACTTCACCTTCACCTGCATTTCCAGTTCAATCATGAACACATTGCAGCTTCCTTAAAACTTAGCAAATATTGCAAGTAGTCATCCAATATTTGTTTATCTCCAGAGTTCTCCACTTGTGGCTGAAGCTGGATGAGTGCAAGGTGCCATGTGGAATGTTTGTTTTATCAGAAAATGTACCCAATTATGTTGTTTTTGTCATTTACACCACCTTAATTCCACAGCACATCAGGACCACAGCAAAATCCAGATTTTTCTGAACTGAATACAGCAGTCATACAGGGCATATCAGCCTCACTAGGTAATGACAGTGGTTAATAATCCATTAATTCATTGAGCATTTCTTATTCTGTCTTTGTCTTTTATTTACTGTGTAGGAAAATATCCAGCCCTTGAAACCAGCACCTCTGCAGGGAAGCACCAGCATGGGAAGCTGTGCTCAGAGTGCCTTCTCTTACACAGAAATGTTACAAAATTCACCCATTTTCCAATGAAATGTAAGAAAAAAGCTTTTACTGTGAGGGTAATCAAGGTGACCCAGAGAGGCTGTGGAGTCCCCATCCTTGGAGACACCCAAACCCACTGAGCACAGCCCTAAGCAGGGCTGGAGCTGACCATGCACTGAGCAGGGGCTCGATTTTGTGACCCCCAGAGGTGTCTTCCAACCTCAGTCATTTTGGGATTCTCTGAATTCTACACAGTATGTAAACAATGGACAGAATAAGTGTTTTAAGTTGTTTTCTGGGGGATGGAAGCAGCAAGCAGAAGCCTCTGACCTGAATGAGGATATATCCACAGTGCAGCATCATTTAGCAGAGACCAGCCAGGATGAATATTCTGTGTTCTGACAGTGCAGAGCTTACAGTGGGGGATTCTAGAAATGACAAGTAGCACTAATTTAGGTGATGAAGGTAGAAAAGACAATGCAGGGGCACGTGCTGCACTCCCAGAAGGGTGAGGAAGTGGAGGAGCAGTAACTGTGGATCCAAGCTGCACCTTGGCTAACACCTGTGTGTACAGGTTACCTGGAACCCAGAGCTGGGCTCTGCTCTAGGTGACCTTACATGTTTGCATAATACACTTCTCCTTGTAAGAGGAACTCTGATGTCTGTCCCAGGATTTAGTAATTCAGCAATTTTGGAAAGGTCAGATCTGGAATTTAGCCTATTAATAAAATCCTAGGCAATTCGTGGCAGGTTAAGTGGTAATTTCAATTTAGCATCAACCTGAAGGCACATACCTCATCCTTTTAGCTGGCTAAATTTATCATTGATAGAAGCACTGAAGTAACCAATGTCATTGCTGGCAGTGCACAGATCTGCCATCAGGATCAGATGATGAATATAATTCCTGAGCTGCACAGAGGAAGGGCAATCAGTTTAATATGGAAGTGTAAATAAATGCAAAGGGTTGGCTTTCCAGACTAAAAAGAATGGAGAGTGCTAGATTTGCCTTAGGCAGCCAGTGGTTCCAACTGAATATTTTTGAGGCTTCTCTTAGTAATTCTAATGGCACGACACAGAGGTTAATGTTACTCACATGAAAATGCTTTTTTCTTGTTTTCAGGTATTACCATGAGGCAAATTGCAGCCTAAGTTCAGAGACAGGAGTACTGACTTACAAAGACCTGGGGAAACACTCTATAACACCAGAACATGTGAAAAAATGGAAATGCTTTCCTTCTGCATGTGGAAAATCAACATACAAAGGGCTAAATTTGCTCTTTTTAAATAGAGAGAAGAGGGGCAACAGGGAGATGCAGGTACACCCCAAAATCAGATCTTAGTTGGGTTCAGGTTCCTCCTGAATCCTCCTTGTCTCTCACTGTTGCCTGCAGGGATAATACAGAATATCAAGCCTTCCATCACAGGCACACCAGGAAGATGCTAAAACGAGGTGGGGGTGAATTCCCACATAAATAATTTGCTCCAGTTGTCTCAGCTTGGGATAGGTGGGTGATTAAACAATGTTTTCCAGAATCCTGGTTGACATATCCACTATAAAAGAGGATAATAAACAATTTCTGCAATAAACAGAAAACTTCTCTGTAGCAAATACAAAGACAACACATCTCATGCCTGTCAGCCATTTCAGATGGTATAGTCACCATTTTCCCCTCGAATTTGTAATAAAACAGCCAACAGCAGTCTTTCACACCAAGATATAAGCATTCACTGTGGGCAAAAGTAGTATTTTGCTCCTGAAATCCACTCTGTAGCATATAATCAAGAACTGGACCTTTTTATTATACTGATGGTGAGGTATTTCATGAAAAGGAATCCCTTGACTGCAATGTTTTGGTGTTTTTTTCTCATCCTGGAACAGAAAAAAAAATAGTCAAAGTTATCAATCACATTTGCAAAAAGAAAGTTTCCCCAATAAATGCTTTTTGTAAAATCTGTCCATTTGCAGTTATAATGACAAGCCTTTTAAAATGCATTGTTTGGAGCTCCTCTGGATATCCCTCAGGGCATTCTGCCTAGACTGACATCCTGTCCCTGGAAAATTTTAAAGGAAATGAAGCTGCACAGTTCTCAGCAGGAGAATGTTTCAGCTGAACAAATGCAAGCAGATTCACAGTCTAGGAATTTCAGTGGAAACACTGGTGATAATTATACAGAAATTCCAGTCTCTTCAAATAGATTTTGCACCAGTTTATCAGTACAAAAACATGTTCCCCCAAATTGTTAAGACTGTGTAAAAAAGGGAAGGGAAGGGAAGGGAAGGGAAGGGAAGGGAAGGGAAGGGAAGGGAAGGGAAGGGAAGGGAAGGGAAGGGAAGGGAAGGGAAGGGAAGGGAAGGGAAGGGAAGGGAAGGGAAGGGAAGGGAAGGGAAGGGAAGGGAAGGGAAGGGAAGGGAAGGGAAGGGAAGGGAAGGGAAGGGAAGGGAAGGGAAGGGAAGGGAAGGGAAGGGAAGGGAAGGGAAGGGAAGGGAAGGGAAGGGAAGGGAAGGGAAGGGAAGGGACAGTGTAGTAAAGACAATATTAAATTTAAGAGGATGCAGGGACTGAGATAATTTCTAGTTCTGACTCAATGACCCCATATAGTGGGAAGGCACACAAATGGCAGTTTTCCTGATGTGAGATGTATCTGGACAGAAACAGGCAGTTGTCTCCCACACCAGGGTTCTTTATGAAGTCTGTTTAACATTCATTCAGACTAAGAGTAATTACTTTAATTGTGTTAAGAAATTTCTACCCAAATGAGTCAACATTCATGGTAACAAAAGGCTTTCTATATTTATTTGCATCAAGGCTAAGCACTAGAATTAAGACTATGGAGAAACTGTTATTTTTTTTCCACAAACACAGCATTTAGCAGAAACCAGAAAATGAAGAATCATTGAGACACCAGCCCTGTATACTTGTACATGTGGGCTGAACAACATGCCAGACTATTCCCATGTCAGAATGTCCTACAGTATTTATCTGCTGCAAGACAGATGAGCATTATCAGTGGGATATGTCAGTTTTCTGATACTCACTGGCTTCCTCCCAAACTTCATGTTTGCTCTGGGCATAGTCAGCTTTCAAAATAAACCTTCCTTCATCACAGAAGTTGTACCCACATAAAAAACCTCAGAAATAATATTTGGCTCCAAGCATGATGTAATGAAGACATAATTTCACTAGATTTTTTCCCCTCTGTTTTATTTTTTTTTAATGGCCACATGTGTAGATAAACATTCAGTACAGGACTGTGAAAAAATTTAATTCCTTAAATACTTAGCAAAGTCTCCCATGAAATTTCAGCCAGGGTATTAGTCATCAGAGCCCATTGTCCGTTTTCCAGGAAGACTCTGATTAAGATAGATTTATGACCAGGTCCTGCTAATGCAACAGTAAGAACAGAATATTAATGATTGCCAGTCAGTTTGAATTAACCTTTCTTGGAGGAACTTGAGTCAGGATCTCAATTTATAATTTGACTTAATGGCAGTGGCTTTGGCTTTAAAATCATCATCTATTATGCCAGTACTTGGAAATTGCAGGATTGGAACTCTAAAAAAATTTGATTTGATCACAATAATATTAGTACATTAAGAAACGATATGTAAGAAACTGCACTGACACCACAGATATGAGGAAAATTTAAAGACATTTGAGCTGCCCTAGGGTGCTCCTGGTCTCCCCATATCTGTTCCAGAGGAGTTCTTGTCTCATGGGCTCAGCTAAAGGCTCCTTTGTGAAAGCAAGTGGATCAAACCTTGTTTATTTACCAGTGCTGTGGGCAAACGCTGCAACATTTACTTCCTCATGAAATAAATCGGACAGCAGGGGTAAATTGAAAGAGAGCTTTTACCCTGTGGTTTCCACAAGCAGCCCATCACTGTCTCTGCTTTTCCTTTGTTGTTTTCTGCCCCAGCCACAGACACGTGGCTCTCTGTGTCTCATCAGGAGCCTGGAACAAAAGGAGAACAGAACCTGTGAAATGTTCTGTCACAGTGGAACATTCAGATGGATGTTAATCAGCCACCTGTTTAAGGTAATGACAGCAGATTAGCAATTTTTCAGTTTATAAACCTGCCTAAGCCACGTTGCTCAGGCTCCATGACCACTTAGGAGGGACAAACCCTTCCCATCCCTCTGCCACATGCATCACAACCTCCAGCAGAAAATTCATCGACCTTGAGCCACCTCCAGAGCCCCACCAGGACTCAGTGACCGTGGGACAGCACACCCACCTCAGCTCCCTGAGTGCTCACATCAATGAGAGAGTGGCTGAAGCTGAGGGAGAGGGACATTGTCTAATACATAAGTCCAGTAAAGTTTTTCACTTCCAGCCTCTCCTTTTATCACTCCTAATCACAGCAGAAGGGTTGTTATAAAAAGGGGATCTGTAATTTCTCCACTGTCTATTCTGCTGCTTTGCTTTTTTGTGGATGAAAAATGCCAGGGTATCAGTCTGTCCTCAAAGCAGAACTGATCTGACCTCATGCACACAAATTTCAAGTGCCTCAACCTATGTGAAATTCTCTGTACAATCTGAAATTCTCTTTGCCTTTTGCCAATCTCTGCCTGACAGATTGGTTGGCATGGTTTGTGAAGGTGAAGGAATGTCTCTGGAACCACAGTGGTAGCTGCATAGACCAGTTTCAATGGGAAAGGGGCTCAAAAACCACACTTCAGTATCACAAAGGGAGTGATCTAATTTGGCATACCATCTGCTAAGTGCCTTGTTACCAAATATCAGCTGGGGGAAAAAAACTTGCAGTGGGTTTATGTATAAATAGAAGATGTCAGTTTGGAAGCCTGTCAAACCAGCAGTTTTCAGGAAACTATTTGTAGAAGAAAGATGTCAGCTTCCAATTTTAATTTTGTTCTCTTGAAGATGTATCTTAGAACTGACATGATTTTTTATTCTTTGCAATTAGAGAGCAATCAGATTCCTTTTATGATAGTGTGTTTATTCCTCCTTAGTAGAAGTTTTGTAGTAATTGACCTATTTTCTATATAATTTTCACAGCTGAAGTGAGATAACCATATATAAAATAGTTTTGAATTGACTTATTTTCAAATTCTTTACACAGATGAACAGAGACAGTCCTATATAAAATTAAACCCTACTATTAGCATTCTTCATCTTCCTAGTGTTCATTTACTCACATAAATCCCACTGGCAATAAGGCAATTACACCACAGATGGTAGAGTTCAAACAAATTAGATTCTACTCTCTCCCCACAAATAGCTTCACTGCACAAACTTCTCCAAGCAGGTATGTGCCAAGCCCTCATCTTGCCACTCAACTGCTTCCATAACATCACCACAATGCTCTTTTATCTGCATTTCCTCTTATCATCTGTGCCTCTCACTGGCCTTAGCTGGCCCCTCCCAGCCAGCCTTCCCTCGATGCTGCCCCCAAAATGCAAGACAAAGACAAACATCAGGAGTTCAGCTACTCCCAGAGTGCTTTTCCCAAATTTTGCATCTCTTCTTTCACTCTCCCACCTCCCCACATGTGTATCATGTTTTATCTTCTTTTTGCCAGGGTTGGGATTAAATGCACGAGAGACAGTATTTCTTGTTCAAACTCAGATGTTTATTAATTCTTATCTATGGTACAGTGAGTTCTGCAGCACTGCTAGCTAACAAGATAAAAATGGAGATGCATCTCTCTCTACAAAGCCTTTTAAGGGCCAACTGTCCAGTTAAGAAAAGCCACCTAAATTATTTTTACTTTTAACCCAATAACCAACCACTCGTGACCTGCACTGTGGATTTTTCTACCCAATTAAACAAGATCACCCAGACCCATGGAGAAGGTGAAAAAGAAAGACAGAACCTCTGCCCTAAAACCTCCATCTTACTTTATACCTATTTCTATATTCTAAAACCTTAAGCTCTAAATTTTCCATCAGGTGATATTGCACACCTCTATTCAAACCACACCCCAGTGATTCTAGCTCTGTCATTCAGGTTTGGAAGCCTTCTCCATGGCCTCAGGTTTTCTTGGGGGTCAGTGCCTTCAGCACAGAAAGACTGAAACTCTCTGTTTCCAGGGATCCAACACATGTGCATCCAATGTGCCTTCCATACCTCAGTTCCCCAGAACACACACTGTGTCTCTTTGTCCACAGAATGGCTTTTTACAAGGACACTTCAGCTCTGGTTGCATCACTGGCTCTGCTGTGCTGGACAGAAAATCATGTCTTCATTAACAGAGAAAATCCCTTCCCCTGCAGGTTTTTCATAGACAGATTTATTGTTATTTCAGCAATCAGACCAGTTTGACTGCAGTGTAAATAAGAAGAGCCTTGCCTTGCCATGAAGGAGAGCTGAGGCAACCTCTCTAAACACAGACCAGACACTGATGCAGCTTGAGGAGCTGCAGAGCCACCACCATCAAACCAAATTCCAGAGCAGTGCAAAGCCAGGAATGTCCCAGGATGATCTGCTGGTGGAATTGTCTCAGAACACACTGACAAAGAGGAGCAGAATCTCCCTGTGTTGGGTAACTCGAGCTCTGGATCACTTCCCTCCAACCTCAGCAGGTGCCAGTCCTCTGTGGGACAGGAGTGCTCCAAGGTGGATGTGCCTTTGGACAATCTGTGGTGTTTGTGATTTAAATTCACAGGACACGTATCCTCAGAGCAAAAGGGGCACCTCTGGCTATATTTGTGATGCTCAGAGGAAGACAGAATGACACCAGACCTGTGTATTTCAGCTGAATCAGAAAAGACATGCACAGAGGACAGAAAAAATAGTCAAGAGATCCAGCTTCAGCTCAGGCATCACAGAGTGAAATAATGAAATTCTGAAACCAATAATTGATTATGATCTTAATCAAATCTTTAAAATTCAGCTTATCCTTATGGATAATTTTAAAGTTAGTGGTCATAGGAAATCTTCCCTGCAAATATCAGGTTTCACATTTGAGGACATCAGATATTTATCACACTAAACCTAAGAGATTTTTTAATTGACTACACTTTACAAACTGTTTTCTGCTTTTCAGGTGCTTCCTAAATTTTGTGAGTGAAAACTTTCTTCATTATTTTAAATTTACATTAAATTCTTCCCTTTTTGGAAGGAGTTTCTTTTATTGACAAACAGTTTTCAGAGCCTGCTTCCAGAACCTTCTTGCTACTAAGGTTATTGCAATCATGAAAAATGTAATCAGCCTTCTTTCATTTATGCAGAAATCTTGGCATGGAAACCCAGAGAAGGTAAATATCTGCCCCCAAGGCTTGGATATGGAAACTAAACTCTGTCCACAGCTTGACTGAGAGTTTTTTTAACTTAAATAAGTTGTAGCATCTACTGTCCTCCTCCTGGAAGGAATTTGCAGTGCTCTGTATGCTGCATACAACCAGATATGGAGGCAATCCTGAAAAACTAAAGGAGACAAAAAGGTGGAGGATTTGGGATGCTAACATGCCCAAATAGTGAACATGGAGAAGAACTAATAAAACTTGACTGCTCTGGGAGTTGAAGAACTTTATTAAGGTGAAGTCTTACAGGGAAAAAAAAAATGCTGTGAAGAAGATGGAAATAAAGAAAAAATTAAAACAGCAGAAGCAGAATAAAAAATGTACGTGGATAATTTATTCACAAATGCAAATTTTAAAATTAAAATACTGAGTAACCACATTTCTACTGTGTCCTGGACATATCTTTGTTACTGGGTTTTTTTCCTGTTTGAAGTGAATTTCTCTCTTTGTTTCTTTAGTTGTTTTGGGGTTTTTTTCTTTTTCTCTTTTTGGTTTTCTTTTTTTTTCAATTTACTTCTTGACTACTGGTTATAGTTACTAGCAATTACTTCTAGTTGCTTTTTTGCACATTTAACTTTGGAGTTGCAAAGCCTCAAAACAGCCAACAGTGATTATATTCCTTTGAGATGTACAGCCAAGTGTGTTAAAAATGGGAAGTGGACAATTCCAAGTGTCTAACAATAGCAACTAAATAATATAATTTGATGTATACATTATGTATTAGATAATATCTAAAATATTCTGTGTAAGCTTTTATTTGAATCAACTGTGGCATTACATTTTAAGGTGGAGGGGAAAAGCTGGAACTGATGTAAAATGAGGAACTCTAGGGTTAGAGAAGATTTTTGGGACCTTGTCATGGAGCAGGGAAAATTCTCATGATGGCTTTGAAACTTTCCTTGTTTTGAAAATGAATGGCAGGTGGAAATACTGTAGGCAGAGCACTGAACTTTAATACATGGCAAGGCATTATTTCTGTGAAATGATTTATCATGTGCTCCAAAAGTAAAGGACAACTAAAAATGTCAGAGCAGGCAGGGCTGAGGTTGGCTGACCATTGCTTGGAGCACACAGGGAGGCAGCAGCCAGCTAAAATAAAAGATTTTAAACAGCCAGACCTCACTCAGAAGTAAATGAAACAAAAGCATCTAAGGCTGTTAAGGAAATATTTCAGCAGTTAAGGAAATATTTCAGCAGTATCCTTTCCAGTGCCAGGATTCTGGGTCTGAGCAGAAGCATCACATTTGATAGAAGTTGATGCAAATTCAGTTTCCCTTGTGCTGCCATAGACCTGAGGCATGAAAAATCAGCATTCCAGATGGACAAAAAACAGCAAGAAACCAGTAACACAACCATCAGCCTTCCTCAAACCACATGATTAGGAAATAAGGAATACTGTTATGAGCTGAAATGTGTATGTTTAGGAAGAAAATTAGTGTGAAAGTCAGGAAAAATGCACTGCAAATAGGTGCCAAAAAGGTCAAAAAGGCCAAAAAGGATTGACACCACTATTCTGAAAAACACCTTTGGCCAACACTGATTTTAGAGCACAATAAGGGAAAATGTTGGATTTATTACTGCAAGTGAGTTAGAGGGAAATAGAGACAGAAACAGAAGTACTGGTGTTACAGTCTGTCTCCTTGTCATGTATATGTATAAAGGAAAAGGTAATACTTAATTTGTGTTGTTCCTCAAATGCTGAAAATTGAAAAAAGGTTTATTTGGGTTATAAGAATGGCTTGTAGGGCTGAAAAATACTCAAATGCATTTGGAAGAAAAGAAATGCTAAAAAAAGTTGGTAAGCAGTCAGATATGCAATGATGCAGAGAAGTCAAATGTATTCAAAAACTTATTCAATTCTATATTTTGCAAGAGGCAGAACACTTATCACTTTAGCATGACAAAGTATTATCCAGTCCATAAGTTACTCAGGAAGGTATTATACCATGACTATAAGAAAGAAAATTCTCTAGCAAAGCACAATAAATTGGATCTGAGGTAAAAAGTGAGCTCAGAGCATTATGCAGAGCAGTTGTCTATTTTCAATATACCTGGTACAGGTACAGTCTGGAATTATGGAGAAAATAAAACATCCTAATTTTCAGAAAGCAAGTAGGGAAAACCAAAAAAAACCCCAAACAAACCCTTGTAGAACCCCCAATAAATTAATGGAAAACATGACTGAGCATTCATTTATCTAAAAAAGAAGTAAGGAACATGGATATAAGTACTGCCTCTCAACAGTGTCTTTTGAAAAATAAATCATGCCACATAATCCTGATTACATCCTTCAGGACACAAGTTCAGCTGATAAAGGAGACAGTAAAGATATAATGTGCTTAGATTTCTACAATAGATTTGACTGAGCACAGAAGAATCTGATGAAAATATGAGAGCATTACATTAATAATAAATTCCAGTTTAAACAGATTAGAAAACAACCCAATCTCAAAAAGTAGCTGCTAATGTGAAATCATTAAATGGAGAGATTAGCTGTCCTTTTTTATGAGATTGGGATGACACATTCATTGAGCCAGTAAAAATATCTGCTAGTAAATTCAATAAGAGTAGGCAAATTTGTAAATCTCCATTGCAGAGCAGGCAAAAAAGGGATCTTGGTTACTATTTTTTACACATTTATCTTTTTTTTTTTTTTTTTTTTTTTTTTTTTTAACTGTCACTGAATGTGTCTCCACCAGCCTGGGCTGCAATGCAGGTACACAGAGCAGGGCCTGTGGAGCCACAAAAGATTTTAGGAGTTCTGGATGGGTGTTCATGGAGCAAAAAGGAAAGCTGGGAAGGAAAAGAATTGTTCATATGCCATTGGCAAAACTGAGACCAGAATGGTACTACATAGTTTTGATTTTCACATTTTATAAGTGAATATAAATGCAGATGAACATATTGATGGGAATTCATGTGCTGTGGATACATGCTTCCAAAAAAATGTGAGAAAACTATTTTATACCATATCAGATGAAAAGCAGGAAGGAAAACAGATGTGAATATTCAGCAATGAGTATTTAGCCAGGGACTGTGCTCTTAGCTGATAGTGGAATCCCAGACTCCTTTCTTCAGATGAAGAAAAGATATCTTTCTTCCAGGTTCTGTGCAGCAAAAAGTAAAATTAAAGTAAGATTTGAATCCCAGCACAGGCAGAACAGTAAGCAATGGCTCCTAGAGACACTGAACCAGGTAAAGGAGATCTTGCTGCATGGATGTCACAGATAATCACTGGGATGTCATTGCTGATCATTATGCTGGCAGATTGTACAAAGATCCATCTCTGTCAGGGCAGTCCTGAGCACAGATACAGGCTGGCTGGAAATGGATTGAGGGCAGCCCTGAGGAGAAGGACTTGGGGGTGTTGGTGATGAGAAGCTCACACCATCCACGTGCACTTGCTGAGCCTCTGCTGCAGCCAGGCTGAAGAGTTGGGGCTGCTCAGCCTCCAAGGTTGGAACCTTTAAGCCCCTCCCAGCACCTAAAGGGGCTACAGGAGAGCTGGTGGGACTTTTGACAAGGGCATGGAGGGGCAGGACAAGGGGAAATGGCTTTAAAGTGAAAGAGAACATGTTGGATTAGATACTAGAAGGAAATCCTTTAATGTGAGGGTGGTGAGGGACCATCACAGGTTGCCCAGAGAAGTGGTGGATGCCCTGGAATTGTTCAAGGCCAGGCTGGATGGAGACCTGAGCAACCTGATTTAGGCAGAGGGGCTGGAATTAGATGATCTCTAAGGTCCCTTCCAACCCAAGCTCTTCTATTTTTCTGTGGCCTTAAAAATGATATGTGTAGACTGAGAGGGGCAGAAGAAATCTTGCCTTCATCTCTTTTTATTGTGAACTGTCTTGAACAGAGCCAGTAATGCTCTGCAAGCTGAAAAACTTCATATTTCCTCAGCATTATACCTTGGCTGTGTCTCCCATTTTGTACTTCCAGCAGTAAAGGACAGCAAAAATGTGACTGAAGCAAATGCTGCTGAAGAGAGAGTGGAGGTTTTTTCCTGCACTCATTATAGCTGTGTTTTGGCACCAGGAAGGAAAACTAAAAAGCTGTTGGTGCCCTCTTATCTTAACATTTCAATCCCAGCCATAGGCAGCCTGCAATGAAATCACATTTTCTAGTGTGCCATAATGCTACAGGAAATGCTGCCATTCAGCTGGGAATTCCAGTGCCCTCCAACCAACAGTCAGGAATTTCCCTGCAGGATAATTGACAGTCTGCTGTGAATTGCACAGCTATAAATAGCACACCATGGGTGCCTGGTGAAAGGATGATAAAACACAAGTGCAAGTTCAGTATTTATGAAATAATTTGCACCACAGAGAAGTATTTATCGCTGTACTTGCAGTTTTTATATTTTTCCTTCCCCAGTACATATAGAAGAGGGAACAGCCAGCTATAAAGAACTGTGAAATATGATCTTTAAGAAGTTCTCTCTCTCTTTCATTTTGGTATTCCTTCTGTTCCTGCTTGTTGCTAAAGCTCCTGCAGCACCATTCATATCTGATCAATTTTATCCCATCTCTTCCTCCAAACTGCTTTCCCATCAATAAACCTCCCCTATTCTTTGCACCATCACAGAAGACAGAGGAGGATGGGCTTTACACACCTGTGGCTTCTGCTTTCAGGAGCACAGACACACAGAACTCAGAATTCCCCTTCAGTAAAGAAATGAATCCCTCATTTTCTATTCTCAGCACTGAAGAGACAACTTGAAGGATCATATGGTAGATTAGAGCAGAAATGCCTCCCCCAGAATGATACAGATTGGTGAAAATTTAAATATTAAATGCAACCTTCAGGAAGGTTAGAGACAAGCACCAGCAGACACTGCTGTTATTTCTACATGGACAGTGTGCCCTTATCTACATATACAGTGCCTCAGCCTCTATATGAAACATAGATTATGACTCATAAAATGAGCATTAACCCAAATACATCAGTGTTTTTGTATTCCCATATACTCAGCAGAAGCACACAATGGCAGTGGAAGGAATTTGAAAATGTGCACAATTGAAACATCCCTCCAAAATAAGTTTCCAACCTTGCTACATTAAAGTTGATCAAATAATGGAGTTGTGGTCATAGAAGCTTTTGAATCCATCAGTAAGTGATTACCATTAAAAACCACTCGTCCTTTATTGAAAACAGAAGCAGAAATGTAAATCATTAAGAGTGGTTCTTAAACCAATGCAGTTTCCCCCCTCTGACACAAAAGCACTCAAGCTGCTTTTTTGGGGAGAAATAAGGGAAAAGTCAGGTAAGACAGACTGGGGCCTTCATGTTTACTGGAGGTCAGTCATCCTAGTTTCCTGAAAGCATGATATGACAGAGCCACAGAGAATAAAAAAAAAGAAGAAGTAAAAAGAGGATGCAATATTTTGTTTCCATCTACACTGCAGAGGAAAACAACCACACCACATCATCTCTAATGCCATAAATACAATCTCACGTTTTGATGATTATTTCAGTTCAGCATTGACCATGAGGTTAGGTTTGATTATTTTTGAGAAGAATCAAATCTGTACCTGGTTGTCTACATCACTGCACATTGCTTGCTTTTGGGATGTGGTTTCCTACAAAATTCAGTCAGTAACTGGCAAGAAAAAGAAAATAATAAATAAATAAAAGAGAGGGAAAAGCAAATAAGAGCTAACAGGAAAGAAGAACACAAGTTTCACATTGCAAGCAAGGACTGTGATCTCTCTCAGGCTTGGGAGATGTGATAGAAAGCAGATCATTCTTCCTCATTCTGTCCAGTGAGAATGTCCCAGAATAACACAAGCCTCAGGATACCACAGACCATCCTGGTATCTCAGGAAGTAAAGGGCCTTTCCATTTCTATTTCATTCACCTGATCTCAATGTCACATTAAGAACTCTAGGGGAAAAAAAACCAAAAACACACTAAAAAACAAAGGATATTTTCCTTCTTTTCTTTATTTGTTTCAGTTGCTCAGCTTTTTTTCTTTCACTTCTGATCATGGTCACCAGGCATGATCCCATTGCTCCCAGGTGGTATCAGCAGACATTTCTGCTGAGGTGCATTGAGTGTGTCCCTGTGCTTATGGCTAAACACTGGCAAACCTGCCCACTTACTATTGTCTTTAATGAGCAGCATAAATTACTGACACTCAGCTCATGTAAGGGGATTTATTAAACTAATCTGACTCAACTGTTTATCTGAGTCATTCAGATACATCTTCTAATACATAATTTGTAAGAAGTAAAAGTTGCAATTTACCTCTTCTCCACTTATTGCTTTATCTTATCCATTTAATTGGAGGTTGATTTCATGTCAGGGCAAAGACATTTTCATCCTCTGTGCTTACACAGAATCTTCACAAATGCATTTCAGATCTTTTCACAGATTTAATTAGCTCAGTGTCTACTTATCCAGACACTTCTATGGTCTTTGTTATTCTAAAAAGTGTGAGCATGCAAAATGAATGAAAAAAAAGAAAGATTCAGCTTACTCAGACTGTATGAATGAAATCTGTGATACGAAATTATAAAGTGATTCACATTTTCATTATTATCAGTCATAACCAGTCGGATTTCCTGACAGAAACTCATCAGTTTGCAGAGTATCTTCCACATTCATTCTGATCACTCACTCCAAGAAGTCTGGCCCACAGAAAAGATTTTCATCATGGTGAGTATCAGTCAAATACTATCTCTGTTCTTCAACTCTATCTCAGAATTCTACCCCTGCTATTTAGCTTTTTTTTTCCCTCTTTAATGCACTGAGAATCTCAGACTTTAATTTAGGCTAAGATTCCAGAGAGGAAAACAATCCTTATTATTTGACTTCATCACAATCTTGCACATACATTTAAGGATGTGATTAAGCCAAGTCCTCCTTTCCTGACCTGGTCCTCTACAAGGCTCTTAGTTCTTTATTAGTAAGATAAAACTGCAGTAAATAGGAGCTGGTCTTGAATGAAGGAATCTTACACGAATGAAGAATCTTTTAGTTGCAGCCAGACAGGTTTTTCTATATATTAAAAAACCAGTAAGATCCAGACACAGCACTACAGGCATGCAAAGGAAAAAGAGAGATATGAATAAAATGGAATTTAAATAAGTCACACCACATGCAAATAACCAAAACTGTAAGTGATGCTCTGAAGAGAGAGAAGCTCTCTAAAACAGTTTCAAAAGAAGAAAAGAGGTCAAGCTTCTACTATTTTTACATAGTGTCAATTTGCAGCTCATCATCAGGACAGTGCAAAGGAGGATTATGCAACTCCTTCAGGATGGTTATCCTGTGAGGAATGTAATTAGAAGGGCTCTTCTCTCAAAGCATGTCAGTCTTGAGAGGTTTCTCGAATGGAGACAGCTACTACCCATCCTAAAAATGGGTCAGGGTCATGGAAAGGGAAAGATTAACACGGCAAGGGCAGTCAGAGAAAATCACAATTGGGTCCAAGGAAGGTCAGAACCCGACAGAGTGGTCATGGCATCACTTCGGTGACAGCACTGGGATCAGAGGAGCAGGGACTCATATTAACAGCAGGGAAAAGACAAAGATGTGTGGGGGGAGCAGAGTTCCCCCTTTAAAGAAGGAGTTTGTGCCCTGTAGATCTTCATGTCCTATAGCTGTGGACTGTGAAACAAAGCCAAGGCTGTGTTTGCTTTCTCGTGGTAATTCTTTCAGTAGCAGCGTTCTCTGACTAGTTATGGAGCAAATAACTACACTGAAACCAGATGGCAGGCTGGGCTTGCAGGAGCAGAAGCAAAAACAAATTTGTGTGCAGAAGCTTCCTGCAGCATTCAGGTACCAGAGCACCTGGCAAGTGCTCAAGTTGTTTTTCTCAAAAGATTCCAAGTGGTAATGCCAGAGTAGGTGCAGACTGGGTGGTGCATATATTTTGCCAAATGCAAGACTGAGATCACAAGCTGCAGCTCAGCTGCAGGTGGGGGAGAATTAGTTTAATTTTTCAGCCACTCACTGAATATGAACCAAATTTTTTTTAAAAAGGTTTTCTCACTCCTATTATTCAAATGTGGATAAATTTTCAAGCTGAAAGGCTTAAGGCCATTATTGTGTTTTGTGGACCATTGCTTTTGATCAGAGAAATAAAGGATGTAACCTAATTGAGCCATTTACTCCTGTAAAGAGACCACAGCATGGGAACAATAGCTGCCCCTATTCATTCATGAAGGTGTTCAGTATATGGACTTAATGAGCACAAACAGCAGCTCTGTCTCCACAATAGATGGTCCTGTTACTGATCCATAAACCATGCAGGATTCCAGCAACATGCTCCAGCAAGAGACTTCCATGAGCCTGTCCTATTTTAATGGATTGATAACAAAAGTCATTCTCCCTGGAAGAGAGAAATCAGAAGGCATCTGATCATCTGTTCACTGATTTGCATATGCTGCTGTAATGATAATTTCTCAGCCATGCTTTGAGGGTGAAGCAGCTCCTCAAAGAATGGGAGCAGAAGTATGGCCAGTGTCACTGTGCCATGCTGTTTATCTCAGAGAAGAGACTCCAGGACTTGTTTTCATCAGTGAAACCAAGCAGGCTGACCAGTCTCCTTTCCTCTTCACTACCCAGTGTGCACAAACAAAATCTCTTTTCTCATACACTCTGTGTGTGGCTACTCAAGTAATTCAGAGACAGATGCCACAGGGAAGGCAGACAGCACCATCAGGCTTCCCTCTAGGAGCATCCCACCTTCTCTGCTCTGGGAAGTGTGAGCTGTTGAGCACTACAGAAAAAACAGTTATGAGCTAATGCTTGTTTTCCCTCCTAAGTACCAGCCCAGACACCAAAATTAATCACAAAGGCTCTTATTTATATTGACCTGAGCCTGGCTAGGTCCATTCTCACACCACCTGGAACTGATAAACCTGGTCCATCAGGGTGTTAGGATGCTGTTCTTCGAGACACTGGTTCAGGCAGTGCTATCCAGAGCCCCTCCTGCCTCTGCTGACAGTGGGCAGAAGAAATCACGAGTCTCCTGCTGCCAGCAGGTTCAGTGTGTCCCAAACAGCAGCAGCACTAACAGGTTCCCAGAACAAAGATAACATCCAAAACTTCCTGGGGGTCTGCAAGACTCTGAAGTTGGTGAATTCCAGGGGGTTTTGCACAGCTAAGAAATAATCAGCTATTTTTAAAACAGAACAGGGAAGGCCCTGAGGAATTTGCTGACTTAAAATAGAAAAGAAGCACCCACACCCACAACCTGTTTTAGATCCAAAGCAATGCACTAATGAAGATGTTGAAACACAGAGTCCCTCTCAGAATTTAATTTTAGTGTCTTAGCTACTGTCTTATCTCAAAAATAAAGACTCTAAGAACAGAAAATCAAACACCACCCACTCCCTTTACTACATCTGTGTCAGAACTCCCACTAATCTCCCTTCCCCTTGGCTCCAAGATTCTCTATTTCCTGATTAGAGGGGAGGGATTTTCCCATTACCACCTGCATATTACATCCTAAAGATGTGAAAAATCTTAAAGCAAGGGGCTGCACAAAGCCTTAAGCCTCATATAAGTTAGATATAGGTCCCAAACTGAGCACCTGCAGCTCATCCCTGTGCAGGGACAGGGGGTGGCATCTGGCTCTCCTCTTTGATTCAAGTGCTTTGCATATAGATTTGCATTGTTTTTTCAACTATTCCTCCTAAATATGTATTGGATTCCCAGAGAAAGGGATGAAGGAAGGATTTGAAAGGTTCCAAAAGATCTTTTTCCATTTGATGGAGGTGCCTGACAACACTGATTAATAGATCTGGATTGTTCCTTGCACTTCTGAATGCATCATAAATGCCTGACTTCACCTTAGATGCCAAGAGAGGTCACCTAAAAAAACTCATCTGCACCTGCCCCAGGACAATTTCTGCCTAAGAAAACATAAGATGGCACACAGACAAAAAGCCTGCTGGAGGATGCCTGAGGAACAAACCTCATGAGGCAGATGCTGGTCTCAGTGAGCTGAGGAAATCAGACATGGGCAGTGCTGAGGGCTGGACAAGGACTGAACAGCTGCTGTGGAAGAGCTTTAGTGTGAAACAAAATATGTTCCACTGCAAACAAACCCTCTCTTCTTGCATTCATCCATGGAGTAATTCAGAGAGGGATTTTTCTCTGTCTCTTATAGAGGGATAACACCTGGCTGAGCCCTCTCAAAGGGATCCTTTCAGTGTATGGTGAGGGCTGGGGAAAGGAGGAGGAAGACAAGATAAATCTACCTATGCATGGATGTACAGGAAGATGAATATGTAAGATACACATCCATTATGTATTAAAAATTTCAGAAGTATTCTGGGCTTCTTTCCTCCTAGCATGAAAAGAATTATTAATAATGAAATAGTGTATACCTTAGCCATACTCCCCCATAAACACATTTATTTGGCTGTAGCTTGAAATTATGAACATTAAAATTAAAGACTTGAGACCTATTTTTCCAGCTGAAACTAATTGTCTTAATTTTGCCTCTATTTTGGCTGGGAGCCTGTCAGTCTCTGGTTTTGCTTCTTGGAATACAACTTTCTCTTCATACCTGCAAAAATGAGGCTGCAGTAACATAAGCACAGCAACACTAGGCAAGACCAAAATACCTCTAGAACAATCCTGTGTTCCTCATAACTCCTCTGTGCTCAATAACTTAGGGAACATGTGGAATAGAACAGCAGTATTAGTTAATCCTGCTACAAACTGATAAATTTAGGGAACTTCTGAGGTCGTAAGAGCACTCCTGCTATCACATTTAATGGTTATAGAGGCCCTTTCTCCTTGCTAGATTTTTCTACTCCCCCAATATTTTTAAATGCAAAGCCATTTTTTGGCATCCCAATTATTCTCCAGTAGTAAGGCCATGGTTTTGTTAGGCATTAGGAAAAAAAGCACTGTTACTTTGTTTGGGCTTCCTTAACTGTTCTGAAATTAAAATAATTTGGCTTTTCTTTTTAATGTCAAACTTTTTTATAGCACTCATTATTGAAGATTCCTCCATCATATTTTCCTTTCAGCCATTTCTTCTTCACCATTTTCACTCTTTTTCATTCTTCTTGCATAACATTTGTTTGTTTGTTTCTATGCATCTTCATGCTCCATCTTTCTACTATTTCCAGGCCTAAACAGCTCCTTTTCAGGATGGGCTCATTGATATTCTGGATGTGGGCAAGGCATAGATTTATACAGTGGCATAGTGATCTGTTCTGATTCTTTCTTCATTACTTTTCTAATGCATCCTAGCATTTTATTTGCTGTTTTGACTGCTGCCAAGAATGAGGATGAGGTTTCCAGAGAACTGTAAATATCCAACTGCAAAGTTGTGGCAAACTCTTTTTGCACGTCCTGTCCCTGATCTAGTTTTGTTGAATTTTAGCTCAGCTAATATTAGTAGGACAATTTCAGAGCTATATTGGCATAACAGACAGGCCTCTGAAGAACTGCTACAAATGCTCCTGGGATGAAGAGTGCCATGTGAATGTGCTGCATTTAAACTAGGTGAAGGCAATTTAAAGAAACAAAATTTTGCTCTGGCTCTGGAAGCTGGTCCTGAAAGCACCCACGTATGCAAGGAGACAGTTCTTGCTACTGCAGGCTCCAATCCTTCCTTGGCTCCATCTCATCTAAGAATGAAGGAGTTTTACTACAAAAGTGAGAAGAGATGAAAGGGGATCCACACCTGCCACGCTAAGCACAGATGAAAAGAAAGTTCTTACTGCAAGGAACTTCTGATCTAAGAAATACAGAAAGAAAGAGAAAGATGAGAGCAGGAACACAGCAACACAAACAAATCAATGCCACAATTTGTGCAGCTCTGGGCACCACAATACAGAAAAGATATTAAGCTGTGAGAGAGCATCCAAAGGAGGGCAGTGAAGGTGAAGGACCCCGAGGGGAAGCCATGCCAGGAGCAGCTGAGGGCACTTGGTCTGGTCAGCCTGGAAAAGAGGAGACAGGGGAGACCTCACTGCAGTTACAGCATCCTGCTGAGGAGAGAGGAGGGGCAGGCCCTGCTCTCTGTCTGTGACAGTCACAGGAGGGAATGGCCTGGAGTTCTGCCAGGGGAGGTTCAGGCTCTTAGGAAAAGGTTCTGCCCCCAGAGGGTGGCTGGGCACTGGAGCAGCTCCCCAGGGAAGTGGTCTCAGCCCCAGCCTGACAGAGCTCAAGAAGTGTTTGGGCACAGGGTGTTGTGACTCCTGGGGATGGTGCTGTGCAGGGCCAGGAGCTGGACTCAGTGATCCCTGTGGGTCCCTTCCAACTCAGCACATTATGTGATTCTGTCAGGAGAAATGGCTGGAGTTCTGCAAGGAGAACAAGAACAGAAAGATGGCAATGGAGAGAACAGGGAATACAGAAATACAAAGAAACTGAGAGACTGGAGTCAAGATAGACTGACATGAAAGCCAGTGTGGGGCAGGGTTCTGGATTCCACAGCTGCAGGGGATAAGAGTGTTGGGAGCTATGAACACATATCACAATAATCTGCACTGCCATGGAGCCAAGGAAGGATTGCAGTAAAGATTAACCCTTAAAGCAGTGGGGCAACTGAAGCTTAGAGGGACAAGGGATGAGTGTCCCCAAGAAAGTGTTCAACCTCAAAAGGCAGGTAAGGGACATCTCATCTACCACAGCCCTGATACACAGACGAGAAGCTGCAGTGCTGGAGGGATTTATTGTTATTCCCCTTTGTTTCCTCATCCCTGGCAGAGATGCAAAGTGTGTTCACTGTTCCTGATCCTGCCTTCCTGGAGAGTGGGAGGAAAAGGATTGCTCTGCAGCACTGAGCAGCAAGAGCTGTCCCTGCAGCAGGAGGAGACCATGGCTCACACTTCCCAGCAAATTTCAGATCTTCTTCTAGTCCAGTTCTGCCTATTTTTCCCCACAACAGGGTTAGATAAGGCTTTTAAAAGTTCATCAGATGAGCGGATTTGGAGGACAGAAGGGTGCCCACACTCAATTTTCTAAATGCCTTCATGTCACAGCACTGCTTAGTATAAATCCAGAAGCTCCAGAAAAAAACACCTTGTCCCCTGGCAGTGCAGACTTCCTCAAGGTCTCAGAAGGAAGGGGGCTGCTATTTCCCTGTGAGTAGCAGAGTGTTGTTCTTTACTGCTCTGGGATGGTTTTAGCAACTCATGAATGGTGAGAGAGTTTTTCAGAATCTGAGCCCACTACATGTGGTAGGACAGAAAAACATCTCCCACCTGCTTTCCAGCACAGTCCACCAGCTTCCTTGATTACCCATCAGATCAGTCATTTGGCAAATTTCACATCATGCTGACCAGCTGCATTGGCATCACAGCTCATTTGGTACAAAAGGAACTGAGCTGCTGCAGCTCAGTCAAAGACAGAACATCTGGCTCATCCAGCCAAGCAAACCAGACACTGTGAATTCTCCATCAGCACTGCAGCCTCTTCCTCTGGCTGTTACCTAAAACACCTGAAACATCTCTGTTATGTGGAAAGAGTGAGTCAAAGATTTACAAACTGGGAATAACAGTTCCATTTGTTTTCATCTCCCTCTTTTCAGAAGCTTCCCCTTGTGATAAGACAGAAAGGCACATGGTCATGAAGAAATAGGGAGTCAGTTTTAGCTTCAGCTCAGTTCAGTTCCCCATGGTTAGAATCAATACTTTGGCTGGTACCTATACACATACATTGGTTCCTTGGTGAGGACAAGGAAGCACAGACCCACTGCAAGGCCACCTCAAATTCAGATTACAACCTCTTTATTACCTCTTCTTCATTAATTGATTTTTTTTCCTTCTTCTAAACCTAGTCCCCTGTGAAAAGAGCTTTTTTGTTCTCTCCCTCACCCAAGACTCCACAGTCTACCCAGCTTTGTTTGCATCTTTTGTCTATTTTACTACAGGTTGCATTAAAGGACGGGGGAAAAAATGTTGCAATGATCACATAAACTCACCATGGCCTTTTTCTAATTCTACTAGCATACAGTTTTTTGGGAACAATCTTGATTTTTGCAAGCTATTTGTTACCATAAGGCTTAGCTCTTCTCCAGACCTTTTTCTCCAAAGATCTGAAATTGCTCTACAAATGTCAATTAATTAAACAGCCTCCATGCAGGAAGTTTCATAACACTTATTTTAAAATGAGAAAACTAGAATAGTGAAAGTGTGGTTGCTCATTACCAGCTAATGCAGAAATTAGAAACAGAGCTTTGGAGTCTCCCAAACCTTGTATTTTTTAGATTGCATCTATTGCCATTATTATTTATAATAGGATTTTTTTTTTACCCCATATTTCTAAAATTATATCCATCCTCACAAACATCTTCCTTCTCTTCATAATAAACATCATGCAAGTGCAATTCTCCCCACAGATAGAAGGGAGCTCTCTCATCCCTAAAAAGAATTCATCTTTAGCCTTTCTCCCCTTTCTTTTCCAAGCCCTTTCTGGAAGGCCTACAGGACAAGCCAAAATCAGAACAATGCATTATTACAAATCACAGCAGGGGAATTAGTGCATTAAAATGCTGAGTTTGTGAACAAATACTGCTTTCTGCCAGTGGAGCATGCAGCCTGCAGATACAGACTACCACCATCTTCAGACACCTAAAGCTTTTTCTGTGTCTGGAATTAAATCCCACAGGTAGCTGTGCTATCAATCCACCCTCTGAAGTGTGCTTGAGAGGAAACAAGGACCCTGGGGAGGAGAGCAGACACCCAGGCTGGGCTACAGCATGGTCCAGTCCCATTCCTTATTTCTTGTTTGGGAAGTCACCACTGTAAAATACAGCTGCTCTGAATTTATGCCACTCACACTCAGTTTTCCTCATAGCCAGCATCTCTAAAACCAAAATCTCCACAGAAAGGAGAGCACTGGACAGAGGCTGGTGGCAGAACACAGAACCTGTGCTCCAAAGCAGAGCCAAGGGAACAGGTTTTCCAGCAGGTTTCAGATGTTTGTGCTTGGAGCACCTCTCTAGCTTCCAGGCAAGCACTGTGTGCATCACATCAATGCCTTGCTGAGGATGGCCCCTCATCAGTGACTGACTTAAAAAAATAAACTCAAATAAACAGAATTTCACACTTTAGATCCATTTCCCCTTGCCCTGTCACTTCATGCCTCTACAGAGTCTCTCTCCATCTGTCTTGTAGTCTCCCATCAGGCACTGGAAGGTGCTCTAAGGTCTCCCTGGAGCAATCTCTTCTCCAGGATGAACAATCCCATTCTCTCAGCCTTTCCTCTCAGGAAGGATGCTCCATCATCCTTTTTCACATGCTGATACTGCACTGGCTCCAAAGGCATTCACTTTATTCCATTAAATGTGGACACTTCCACCCACTGCAGTTACCCCAGGTCTCCTTCATATTCAAATGAGAGAAATAAGCATATTTAGGATGGAATTTATCTCATCAGCTCTTGCTGATGTCTAAAATAGCTCAAATGAAATGCAGACTAAAAGAACCCATCTTTCTCCATTGATTAAAGAGGAAGCCTGAGGGGTTAGATCAGATATAAATGTCAGCATTATAGGCAGCAAGATAGGTGAGATGAATCCCAAATTAACTTACCAGTTAGATATGAATGGGCAAAGTTAGAAGGAAAGAGAAAATGAAGACATTCATGAAAAGATATACAGATAAACATTGTCTGACCAGAAGTAGACCTCAAACCCACCCCATTTCAGCCCACCTCCTTGGCTCTGTCCTTGCAACTTCAAATTAATTCTTGTACAGCATAAGAGGGCATTACAAAATTCAGCGCATAATTTTGTACACAGAGATAAAATTTATATACACTTAATTTATGCTTTAAATTAAACCTGTTTTTTGACCCAGTGAGTTTCTGCGCCTGGAGGTCAGCAAAACTGGTGTTTTGAAATCTGGTAATCAGGGAGGCACATAGGCAAATAAACATATCCTGGCTTTAGTTTGGTGAATAAGTGTTATTTCACCTCTCAGTTTTCACATCCTTGCTACCCCCGGGCCACTAATGTAATTTCTCCTTTCAAGAATTAATTCAAGAATTTAAATTTTACTAGCTACCTGTGTGATAGGTTGGATTAGTGTAGCAGTCTGAGATGGCACAGGATTCACTGACTCACTCCCATCCAAGAATATGAAGAGTGAATTGAGCCACTAAATAAATAATGACCATGGATCTTCCTCAGGTGATATTACCATTGAGGTCAGTGAATATTGATAGTCATTAAGACAGACTATTGTATAATAGTCTTTATAGCATATATTAATAGTCTATATAGTTATATATTAAGCTAATGTCTTGGCATATTTAAAAAGTACTCCATACAAATTTAGGTTGGGATTTTGCAATGAGGAGCCAAGGAAGTTTGGCCAAAATATTGCCTTATGCAAGCGTGGTTAGCAGAATGGAACTAGAAAATGGAACACACTTTAGGTATACTTGTAAAATAAACAGTGTTGGGGGACATCCTCTGGTCCTAACTGATAGGTCCTGGCTCATGCATAGAGCTAAACTTTCTTAACATCCAGAATATCACTCACCTGGTCTTTCTGAAATGAGCCCAGGTCTCAGCAATTGTCTAATTTAGAGAATTGCCTAAAATAATTCTGGTTTGTTCAGTGAGGACACTGGCAGGGCTGCTCTGACCATTTCATGCCCCACCTGAGCCATGGAGCCTGTGCCCTTGCCCTAGCACTTCTCAAAGTACCAGGACAGGTAAAATCCACTTTTTTAACTCTTATGCCTCTATACACTTGGCTTGGCTTGCAAAGCAGGATGTAACCAAAAATATGCATTCTATCACCACCTGTTGAAACCAGCTGGGGCAATCATCTTTATCTTTCCCACAGCCCATCCTCCCTCCAGGAAGATATCATCTGCTGATGGGCCATTCAGTCCCAGGGCATGACTGATAAAATTCCATCATCCCACTGGGAGATGCTCCAGCCAGGGGAGGAGCCAAGCCTTTCCTACCCAGATAAAAACTGAGATTTTGGACAGCAAGTTATCCATCTTTCCACTGGATTCCAGAGGAAAGCCAGACCTTTCCACATCATCCCTGGAGCTTCAGAGGAAACTGCACCTTCTCCAGGAGCACTGCTCCAGCTGAACCACATCTGCCCCTGCAGGAGGATGCAGCCACCATTGAATGGGACTGTGCCAACACCCTGACTGACTGACGGGTGTCAGCTTGGATTTTGACTCTGGCAGTGCTTTGGTTCTTTTTGTCTTTTTCTTTTTTTTTTTTTTTTTTTAAGAGCCCCTTAATTTCAAAATTACACTAATTTGGAGGGAGGGGCTTTACATTCTCCATCTCAAGAGAAGCTCCTTCTTTGCTTAACAGACACCTGTTGTTCAAACCAAGACAACACTTCAATCAGATATTTAGATTGCTCTAATTAGGGTTTTGTCCCCAGATCTTTCCCAAGAAGTGAGAAAAGGATGGCAACCCATCAGGTCACAGGCTGGGTGTCACATCAGCCTTGAGATAAATGGGCTGCCTTGCAGCTGTGGCTGGTGTGGCTGTTGGCCTGCTCAGAGCTTATTGCAAACCTTTCTGCAGTGGTGAAACAGCACCTGAAGGTTCTGAATCCAGAGAGAAAATACAGGTTATGTGACTCATTACTCAAGTAATTAGTTAGATAGTTTTTCCCCCCAAAGGATCAAACTGGGGGTTTGGATTTGTGGTTTTTTTGGGGGGGGTTTAATCTATCTTATCTTTCAAGTAACTTTAATATTGCTTAGCATAGGAAGATAGCAATTGATTCAGCTGTGAGACTTAAGCCCCAAAGAAGCTCACTGTTTTCTACATTTAAATCCAGTTTTTGTGCCTTGCTTGTACTTAAACATTTGATTTTACCTGCTGAAGTAATTATCCCTTTGGGTTTTCTTTTTTCACTGTGAAGTGAAAATTGGCATTACTGTTGCAATAACTGCCCCTGCAGCTGCTTGTCACAGCTGACTGGGCACCTGTCAGCTCAGTCACAAATTCACAACACATTCTCCCCCTCCAACTCCATCACATACATGTGCAAAGATGACTTGCAGAGGGAATTCAAAATGAGAACACTATCTCACACTGCAGGATGGCAGGTGAGCTTTCCAAGATGCTACAGTCCCAAAGGTGGTTGAATCACGACTTTGCTCTGTACCATGAAATACAATTATTTTATAGCTAGCCAATTTCAGAAAGGCTTGAGTTAGTCTGAAGCAGTGACTATGCTGGGCTTGCATCTGAGGCAGGAGGGTTTTAAATTGATGTGCCTGCAGCCACTACTACAGGTAGATGATTTGTGTGGAATGGCCTTTGCATTCCTCCTTTTGTAAATGCTGAAAGCTCTGATTAGTTTTCAGCTGCTCCCAAAAAGGGCAAATCCCTCTTGTCCTGCCCACCAGGAGCCAATTTCAGTGAGGTGGCCAGCAGAAACCCCCAGCTGGGCTCAGCCCTTGTGGTGTCCCCCCTCCAAGCTCTCTGAAGAGCATGTCCACATCCCTCCCCTGCTCCCAGGGCACAGAGCCCCAGCACCCAAACCCCAGAGAGGAGGGGATGCACTCAGGGCTCAGACACCACACAGTGCCAGCAGATGATGAAATAGGGCAGGAGTAATGGGGTTTGGGTTGAGAGAGGTGTGGAGAGTGCAAAGCTGCTTCCCCTGTGAGCATCTCCCTTCCTGAGCCCTCTCTGCAGGAGAGCAGGACTGCAGTTACTGAGTGAGCAGCTCATTGAAGGAGCAGGGTGAGCAGGTCATTGCCACTAAACCACTTAATGAACTGGGTACTTCTCTTCTTCATAAGTAATGCAGACTAATTTTCATATTTTGTTACTCAGTGAGTGCCTATGACAACAATTTTCATCCCCAGGGACCACTTAAAAATTGGCTGATACTGTTTCCAACCTTCTCTCTAAATAATGTGCTGTTGGTTCCTTATCCCATCACAGAACAGCTTTGCTGCTCAGTGGAAGAGTTCATAATCCTCACAGGAATTTTCTAGGTGGCTGCACAAAGTTTTCTGATAATGGTTCCCACAAAAGAGCAACTCTTAGCAGTTAATGCTGCCTTTCCTTTCACAAAAGTTTGAGACTGGAAGCAACCCCATACAAAAGGTCTTTGCCAAATTCTGACATGGTCTGTGTGCTCCTTGCAGTCTCTTCTCCTTCCTGTAGTATTTGGAATCCTTCACTTTTTGTACTAAAGGAGCAGGAAGCTGCTTGGCCTATGAGGAAAACCCTGCAGAATGCTGTACCTATCCATGCATTATCTAGTTTTTCTGGAAAACAACTTGAAGGGAATTACCTCCTCCTATGAAATGTGAGTTGTTTCTCTGCCTCAAGAGTGTCAATGCCTGAAAAATTTGAGGAGAGAGTTTAGTGGTAAGAGTGCTAAGAAGAATCTAAACAGTATGAGGCAATGCATTTTTTGGTGCTCTTTCTACATCTGTTGGTGTTGTTTTCCTCTTTGTGCTTGTTTTTCTGTAGGATTTCCAAATCATGTTGCTGTTACTGTATTTTTGTATCTATATAAGTACACAAATCTGAGTATCTGTCAGACTCCCTGGAGCTTGCATTATAAACAAATTATAAACAAAGAACTTAATATCTCCATAACTAACACATTCCACCTGACTGTTCTCTGATAGGGAGCAAAACAAAGCTGTGCCATACATTTTTTAAAAATATCTTTGGGATTTCTCATGTCCTAGGTCTTGACAGTCCCTTTCAGAGGGATTTATCTCTAAGTATTCATTTTGCTTCATTTATCTCTTTATTTTCTTTCACCATAAGACCCATAAAAGTTCCCACATCCAGACACCCATATCTTTGTATATTTTATTTCTGTCTGCAGAGCAATACTCTTATTTCTACCTTCCCCAGTTTTCTGTGCCTTAACTATTTGCCACTTTCTTCTTCATCTGCAAGTTCTCTGGGTAAGAAAAGGGGGTTTCTGTGTTTGCTTCCAGCATGTTATAACACAGCACAGTGAAAGGCACCAAAGGGGATCCCCTTGTGATACAGCTATGTGAAAAATATCATGTTTGGCTGAATTCCATTTTCTACCTCTGCAAAAGCAGATGGACTCAGGAGCATAACTGGAAGGTTCTGTGTTGTTTTCTAGTTCTGCTCTACCAAACACAGCTTGGTCCCAATTGATCTGAGAGATTTTTATCTTGGGGCTTCAAGTTGAAGTTGGTTCCTCTTTCCAGGGAGCTCATAAGTCTTTTCTCTTTGCATCCTCAGCTTCAATCAGTCCCTGGGAGCACTGACAAGCCTTCCACTTCCTGAATTGCACAGACTTCTGAATTACACAGACTTGCAAAATACCAAGAATTAGTTCCTTTTATCACTTCTGGGACCCAGCCTTTCTATACAGTAGAATCATTGAGGTTGGAAAATACCTCTGTAATGTCATTTCCAACTGTTAAGCCAGCACTGCCAAGGCCAACACTAAACCATGCCACATCTACACATCTTTAAAATCCCTCCAGGTATGGTGACTCCTTCACTTCCCTGGGAAGGCTGTTCCAATGTTTTGGTGAATGTGTTTTTCCTGATATCAAATCTAAACCTTCCTTTGTGCAAGTTAAACCACCCACCTGCCCTGTCCTAACCATTTCTGCACCTTTGCTCAAGGAGCACTCAATTAAGATCCAAGTTCTGCCACTCAGCAAGTTCTAAAGCAGATCCATGCAGGTATTTTATGTTACTGACATCCCTGTTTTACAATCTGTCACATGTGCCAGTGGCAAATGGAGCAAATTTTCAGCTGTCAGCACTGCCAACTAAAGTCCCACTCTCCCATGTAGTTGGAGGCATTTTTTATGAAGCAGAGATAAAACCTTGTGGTTTGATTGTTAGTTTGCTTTCTTAGAGGCAGGAAGTAAAGGCAGCCATGCTTTCAGTGTTTGTGTGGCTGCTTCTCCCATCATTTTTACCCTTAATTGATCTTCAGGACCAGTTTCACACAAATTTGACAGAGGAGCAAAAGCTTCAGGTACATCAATCTTCTAGAATTTTCATGAAAATAGCACCAAGAGGACTCTGTCAGTGACACTTCATAGGGAAGATTAGAGTATAAAATAAATTTTTCATACAGATTAGATGCAAAGACCTTGGACAGTGGAAAAGACTGAGGACATGCTTGAATCTTATTAAACAGCAAAGAGTTTAACAGCTCAGTGCACAAAATTTTAGGAAATTAGGCTTCATAAGTTTTACTAGTTGCAGAGAGCTTGTAAAATTGCAGATTCTGTCTGTGCAATCCAGAGGTATAGGAAGTAACCAGAACACACAAAAATGACAGGAGGGTGCTATTTTAAAGTAGCAGTGCTATGAACTCCCAGCTGGAGGGATTGCTTATTTATCTATCAAATGTTCTTCTTGCTTGAGACAATTGAGACATTTCTTGGAGAACTGGTTTCTGAAAAAGAAATGCAATCCAAACTGTTTATCCCAGAACCACAGAATCAACAAGGTTGGAAAAGACCTTTGAGATGATGAAGTAAGGCCTTGAATACCTCACATGAACAAGCAGGGAATCCTCAAATGAGAAATAACTCATTCATGGCATCGTGGAACTCATGGAAATGACAAGGGTCAGTCCAAGCTGTGGCTGTGCACCACTGTGGAATTGTTCAAGGCAAATCATCCAGTGAGGTTGAAATGATCCACGTTACCTCCAGGTATTTTCTATGTGTATAATTTATCTGTTCTGTTTATGAAAGATTTAGAAATTATCTTCAAAACTATGCCTGGAAACACAATCATAACTCTATTGGATGTCAAAAATAATTGTATCAATAGAGACACACAATCTGACATGTAGTAATTCCCCTCAAACCTCATTCCAGCTAGTCACCAGCTATTGTGCTATAATTACCTGCCTTTCTATCTCTGCTAACCACAGGGGCTGCAAATGTTATTACTTCTGTTCTGATTAACTACCCTGCTCTGCTCAGATACCAACTACCTTTTTTCTTTGAAATGGTCTAATCAGCTAACATAATTAAGTTATATCCAGAGTAGTTTCCAAACTCTGCTTAGCTTGAGGCTCTCTGCTTCTGCTTTAGAACCAAAGTCCCAGTGAAAGCAAAACTTGTCTATTTTACCAGCTGCCAATGAGAATGTCTAAGAAATTGTATTTCCTCTTTGCAAGTTTTGACTCAGTTTTTTAACCAAAAACTATAACTATATAAAAATCTTCCAGTCTTTTTAAACAGACATTGGCTGATTCTCAGCTCTGTGCTCTTTTCAGGAACTAAAATATATATATATTAACCTTCCTCCCCAAAACAATATAATTGCAAAAATAAACCATGCAGCATGTTAGGAATGATGCAGAAGGACATTTGTGGATAAAGATATACATTTTACCTGGCATCTTGTACCTTTTTGCACTCCCACATAGTGGGGGCCATGCAGGTTTTGGTGTGACAATTCTCAAATGGAACAAATGCCAGGGGAAAAATGTAATAAGACACCTGAGGGTGCAAATTTTTAGAGGCATGAGACATTACTTAAAATGCCTTCTTTACTGGACCATCTAGTAAAAGCTCTGACAGAGAGTTATCTTCAAACTTTGGTCAAATTTTAGTCGTGGAGATGTCTGAAGGAATGGGATAATGCTGAGATGTCTGTAACTATGAGCTCAAGGGGCAAGAATGAGTCAGCAGCAGAGTAGGGACAGATCAAGATTCCTGAGCAGCCAGTAGCACCAGTTTAACCTCATGAAACACTGATTTCCTTCTCTCCTGAATTTGAAAGCCTGTCTGACAGGAGAGCTTCCCCCATTTGCTCTGCTGCTTCATCACTGTGGGAGGAAAGAATAAAGATATTATTGTCAAAACCTCTGAGATTCTGCATAGAAATGGAAGCACCCCTTCCATCTCTACCCCATTCCTCAGGCATTTCTTTTTCTTTAAGAGTCATTTTTAGTGTCTAAATTCATGTTGGACCTGCAGTCTGAATCCATACATCTTGCAATCGCTGCCAAAGATTGCCATGGGAAGATTAGTGTGTGGCAAGGAAAATCATAATTTGCTTTACTGCCAGAGAAAATTTATAAAGCAGGTTTCTCCTTTTCTGAACCCAAATCATTAAATAATGATATTTTTTCTTTTATTTTAGCAAACCTTTTCCATACATCTGAAGATATCCATACATTAAAGATTATCCCTGTGTCTGCACAGAATGATATATACAGGACAGTGAAAAAAGGATTTATAGAATCATCATTTGAAAGATTTTTCTTCCAAAAGAATGAATATTCCCTACAAAGAGGGAGAAATGAGAGACTGGGTTTGTGACATTAATTCATAATAATGCCAAATCCCTATCTGAAAAAAACCCATAAATCCATATTCAGCATCTGCTTTAAATGGCAGCTTGAAAGGGTTTCCCTCTGGAACATGCAAACAGGAAGATCCCCAGCCTCTCTTCTTCCTGTCTCAAAAACTGTGAGCAGATCAAGGAAAAACCATGGAAGTGAAACAAGCCTTTCCCCAATTGTTTCAAGCCTATTTTCTTCATGTAATGCCTGTCAAGTTCTTAGTAAAGCTAAAGGGATTTATTTGAATTTGAATCTGAGCAAGTACTGAACACCTCATTTCATCTTAGTTGTATGGATTGAATTCTGCAGCTGAAATGGAACTTGCAGTGGTTAAGTAAACTGCAGTGCTCCTGTAATTGATTGCAATGAATCTGTATGGTTTGCAGTTTATTAAAAAAGAACTGGTAGTATGTCTTATCTTCTAGTGGAAGATTCCCTGCCCATGTCAGAGTGGTTGGACCTAGATGGTCTTTGAGGTTCCTTTCAACCCAACCCACTCTGTGAATCTATGACAAAAAAAAAATCCAAATATACTTAATATAGTCAAACAAAATCTAAATGCTACCAACATTAAAATACTATGAATTTCAAACATTTTTATAACAACCATGGTCTGGAGCCCCCTGGGTCATGCTTGCTGTAAAACAAATATCCACATACATATGCACGATAATTATTTTTATAGAAGGTGTCCATTTACAATTTTATAACATACAGCCTCCTATTTCCAAAGGAAAATTCAAAATGAGTGAGAGATTGGTAGGTGAGTCCAATCCCTGTGCACAGCCCTCAGCCATTTCTCTTGCTGTTGTTAATAGATTTGCAGATCCCACTGGGAATGTGCAGACCCCAATCTGCAAGACCCATTCAGTGTTTCAAATATAGCAGCTTATAACTGTGATCATCTGCATTTTATATTGGGAACACTCACCAAGGACATGACCTTGTTTTTTTGTCAGGAGTGAAAGGGGGACATCAAAACTTCTTCCTCTGCTGATGCTCCCTCTGCCTCTGTAGCTTCACTGAGGTCACGAGAAGTTGGACAGGATCATAGAACTGAGCTACCTAAATGGCATGATGCTAAAAATATATTAATTCAGAATGGCTAATTAAGGTGAATGACTACCAGTCTTCATTAGCACTGAAGTAGTGTTAATTTGATTAGACTTCTGGCCTAGATAGACTTGCAAGGCATTTCTTCCTAATGCAATTTCTCTAACGAGAAAGCATTTCAGATGAAATGTTACCCAGCAGTGTCTTTCTTTGTATAAATATTAAGTAGACATTTGCCTTTTAATGTTGATGTAATTTTTAGGGAGCAGGGAAACAGCACAGATGTGACATCTGCATTGCCTTGGGATATGGGCAAAATGTGAGAAAATAAACTTGAAATTCTTGCTCTACTTTCATTATTTAAGTACTTTGCAACATTTTTGCAGTAGAAAGTTATACTTGAAATGTGCTCATCAAACCTCCCTTTTCTTTAAACACACCATTATATACCTCTTGCTCTTAACTCAAAACTCTCTTCAATCAATATTTCAGTGCTTAAACAGAGTTGAAATGGCAACATAAGTTTTAGATTAGGAAAAATGCCTTCATCTGTGCTCATTTTACCATAAGCCAGGGGGAACTCACAATGATCTGTGCTGGAATGATGCTCAAGAAAAAAATACTCACTTAGTTGGACTACAATTCCTTTAGCACAAAAAGTCTTGCTGAATGACTCCTGAGCCATAAGGTTTTCTAGAAATGCTTAGTCTTTCTCTTCCATCTTGACACAAACCTCATTCATCCTCCTGCCTCACTTCTCCAAAATGTTTCCTCCACATAGTTTTCCTCCATTTCCTTCCCTTGTAGCCACCATTTAATTAAGAAACAACATCACTTGACATCACTGGCGTGGCAAAATTAAATTTCCCCTGCCATTACAGGATGCTTTAGGCTGGATCTGTCATTTCCCAAAGTAAACTTAGACTTATGGAAATCTCTTGCAAAGATACTCAGGGGGGAACCAGCCTCCATGAATAGGAAAAACAAGTTCTAACAAGGACAAGTGAGACTTGCAATTCCAAATTTCTTAGATAAATTTTAAAAAACCAACCAACCAAAATAAACAAACTCAGTGAGAAAAATGTTACATTAATTGGTATTTAACATCTTTATGCATTTATAAACATACTTTTGAATAATACAATTGTGTGGCAACAAAAATTTGGTGATTTTGAGTAGAAAATGATGGAGGGCTCTGCAGAAGTAAAGGATCAGAAGCTTCTCCATGGGGAATAAATTTATCCTATGTTTTATTACAATTTATCTTCTGGCCTTGAGTATGGAATGAAGATTCTGCAGATGAAGAGTATTTGCTTGGCTCTTAGAATGAGAAAAGCAGTGACCAAGGGAGCCATTGTTTTGCCATAGTGTTTTGTCTTCAAACAAAACAAAACAAAGAAACTCCAAAAAAACAAACAAACAAACAAAAAACTTTCCCCTCCTCCCAATACAACCAAGAACCATCCTTATGTTCTTAAAATATTATTTTTAATCCCATTCACAAATCTCCACCTTTTACTAACTAAATATTTTTAAACACTTTTTTCCAGTTGGAGTCAATGTCATAACAAAATTTATTTTTCTTCCTTATGAGCATAAATAGTTGCCAGTAATTAAGAACCTTAACAAGCTGAAGTCAGAACAATTAGAATGTTTAATACTCTGTTGGGCCAACTTTTGGGTAAAGTCAGTGCCCAGTACAGATGAGGCAGAATAGAGTTTAGATATAAATCCACAATTGGAGTTTTAGAACTGCCACCCCCATAATCCAGGTTGGGATTATTTTTAAATTGATTTATGTTATTTAACTCTAAAATGCAGTTAAGTCCTGTGAGTCAAGGTGAGCTGGAAGACAAAAGCAGTGGGAGGAAGAGGAGGGTTCTGCAGTCATCACACCTGGGTAACTGTGATTCATTCTGGCTGCCTACAGTATCTTGTTAAAGAAATAACTTTATTGCCCCTCTCTCAAAAAAGCATTGCAGAAGACAGCTCAAGAGAATGGATTAATGGCTGCACCCTTGTGTTCTGTGATATTAAATGCAGGGAATGCTTTTTTCATCATTGAAGCTTTATATGTCATTAAAATTTCTAAATAGATTTATATAAAAGCTTCACCTGGATTTATAAAGCCAAGTTTTGAAAAAATGATGGTCAATAGGATCATAAAAGGTGATGGTTCTCCCAAAATTAAAAAGTTGGCATCACAATAAATAAGGAAGTACATTATAAACTAGTAAAAATTTCACAAGCTCCCAACCACTTTACTACCTATTTAGAGGACAGGAAAGTAAGGACTTCCTTTTCATTTGATTAAAGCAACTTGAATATTTAACTCCATTCAGCAAGTTTCTGCAGTCTCTGAAGATTTATGTCCTTTGCTAAAAAATGAGATTTTGTATAAATATTGTAAGACTGATCCAATAAAGACATTGTAGAATCTAATGGAGTTATATTAAACTGAAATGGCCTGGTTTAAATAGCCAAACACTTAGTGATATTCCTAAGTGAAATACCATATTCTAAATGTTTTCCAGTGTTTTTTTTTTCATATTTATTAAAAGTTTTTCCCTGAGATGGACCTTTTCTCCTTGCCTATGGACAAAACAAAGCATCATCTTCCACACAAGCTGTTAATTAACAATTCTATTGAAACAATCTAAATTAAAATCTTTTGAAGAACAGACCTCAGCTAATTTTATAGACATTAATTAGATACATATCAAATGAAACTGGATGCTATCTAAGGAAAAGTGAACAACAAAAGTTGCTTTAACAAGTTAATCCAAGTGAAACCAGGTCTAATAACTTCAGCTTTGGGGAAGAGACACAATGTGTATTTCATACAAAGAGTAGGAACAATCTAACCTACGTTCTAAATTATATCCATCCAATATATTGATTGTAAATTGATAAGCCAGAAAACGAAATTCAGCACTTTCTAATGCAAAAAGGAGTCAGTGCATACTCCTCTTCTAGATCTATCCTTGCCTGTCTAAGTACCTCTGGGTGCAGCTAAGTTTTCACCAAATGATATTTTGAACCTATTGCCATTATCCATCATTCTCACCTCTATTTCTTTGTTACCTTCTATATAATGAGGCACGCTGAATTTGAAAATAAAAGTATAAAAAATGCTTTAATTTGAAAATATAATTGAAATAAATTGAAAATAAAAGTGTATTAAAATTTTTGAGGGAAGCCAGGAGTGTATCTACCCAAGAGAACATAAAAAGGGCAATGGGAAAAAAAAAACAAAAACAAAAAACATTCATTATTCTTTGCAGATTTTCTGGGCTCTTTTTTCATAAAGTTGGAAAAAAACCCAAGTTATTTAACATTTCTTATTTAAATAATTTATTATATACCACAGACAAAAACATGTGCAGATGAATTTGACATAGTACAAGGGTGTTAAGGATAAGGATGTCAGTTATTCCTGGATCTGTTTTCCTATTACAAAATCTCCAGATGCACTTAAGAGTGAGAAAAGTACACTGTGAGAAGTAAAGGGGCACTTTAGAATATTCTCTTTTTTACCAAAGTTCAAACCTCATCTTGACCTCATCTCCCAGACTTTTCATGGTGCCTTTGTGAGTGATGCCATTCCTGCCTCTAAAGTCAGAGATTTCCATCTGTGACAGGTCTGATCATGCACTCCTCTCCTCTCCTGGGGTGGGGGAAATGGGAGCCCTTGTTCTTCCAGAACAGGTATATTTTGTTTCTGTGGATTTCAAAACAAAGCTGCATTCTCTCTTAGTCTAGTCAGAGCCAGCTGTACTGGGTCTTTATGATGTCCACAGTGTTATATTTATTCTTGAGAACTTACAGGTGCCATGGAGACCCTGAGTCAAAGCAGGGTTGAAAAACTTTGTTAAGATTCCTCTTTAGTCCTTCAAATATATTTCTTCCCTCTCATAAAGGGGTGAGGTACACCATGCTTGGGAGCAAGGTGCAGATGTGCCAAAGCTGCTGAAGACCTGAGCATTCAGCCAATACACAGAATTTCCATCTGCACAGCTGCCCAAGTTTCTGCACACCCATGGGGCAGGCCTGCCCTAATTATCTCAGTGATGAAGAGCAGGATGTTCAGTTTGATACTCCAGTCCCTGCAGGACACAGCAGCTGGTGAAACCAGGTCTGTTAAACTCCTGGTTGTGCTCACTGGTGCTGCAGGATCCTGGTGGAGATGGGTTTAGAGGGGCCACAGGCCTTGAGGCACAGGCTGATGCTCTTTTCCAGCCAAGACATGACATGGCTGCTGTTAAAAATTAATATCTAGAATGTGGAAGAGAGAGTAAGGGACAAAATAATGGCTTTTGTGCCAGTTCCTCAGCTTAGAACTCTCAGAAAAATAGATGTCCTCAACTGGAAGAAAAACTTAACACGAACCTTCCTGTAGTTTCACATCCTATTTCTTCAGTAAACATGGAAAAATTGAAGCATTGAAACACAGAATATCCTGAGTTGGAAGGGACCCATTGGGATAATCAAAGTGCAGCTCCTGTCCCTTCACAGGACAGCCCCAAGAGTCCCACACCTGCCTGAGAGTGTCATCCATACACTTCTTGAACTCAGGCAGGCTTGGCACTCCTGCTCTAAGAGGCAATGTAAACTTGAGAGAGGAAAATGTGATCTCAGAGGAAAGAAAGGATAAAGGGAGTGTGTGGATGTGGAATTAGGAGCTCCTCTGGGATTTCACAAGTTTTCAGAGTCAAGATTTTACCAGGCACCGAAGTATTGGCATAGGCACAAGCAATTAGTAGCAGTGTTGGAAAATCACTGATTAGATATTGCAGAATGCTCAGTGAGGGAATCTGCAAACAGAGGAGGGAAAAGCACTGACTCAAATAAGAGCAGTTTTACAGAAGGGGCAGGAAACAGCACAGATGCTCCTTTGCTTCCCTCCACAGATAACATTGCTGTGGATGGAGAAGGCTTCAAGATGGAAAAGTTTTCAGGGAATGAACCCCTGTGAAAGCAAGCAAATAAATACATTCAGCACAAAAAGAAGAGCCCAGCAACAACTAACCCAGCTTGTCACTTCCTTTATTACAGCTTGGAAGTCAGTTGGTCCCCTTGTGGGACTGGGGCTAGTGCACTGACAAAAATACATCGTTTTCTTGCCAAATGGACACATTTGGAAAATCTGTTATTCCATCATGATGAGGCATTTAATTTGCCTTGCCATCTAATAGATAAAATGAAAAAAAAAGGGGGCTCTAAAGCACAGCACTGATGTTCCAAACTTCCCAGCTCCTCTCCCCCAGATAACACATTTCCTGCATTAACGAGATGGAGCCACTCATGTGTGCTGCAATAAAGACAAAACCAAGTGTCCTTTCACAATGTTCTGTAAAATCCTCCAGGAGAATCTGTGGCTGCATCTTTTATGCCCTGATTAAGAATTATATCCGAGGAAGACATAAAAAAGCAGAATTCAATATGGGCAGACTCATTTTGAAGGCCAAAGAAGTTTCTAAGCATTATAGCACTTCTAGGGCATAATTAAGCAGAGGACAATATAATTAAACAGAGGGTGGAAAGACTAAGGTCTACTAAAGTCTTCAAGGGTTTTTTTAAAGGTTATTTTTATTTTCACTGAGCTTGATGGAATCCAGATTTGACTTAATCTTTGTCCATAGCTTTACCAATGAGATTGTTTATCCTGTTTTTCACCCCAGCATGAAGCCTTTGTTGCTAGTTGGATGAAAACACACAATTAATCAGAAGTTCTGCAATAGCACACACGCCCTGTATTAAAAACATGAATCAGGCCACGTGGGCTTCTTGCCTTTCTTTATAAAACCTTGTTGCATCTTCTCTTTCTCATTATCTCTCAGAAATGAAAAGGAGCCAAAATTCACAGTTCAGAGTGTCTCCCCCGTGGGACTCAGCAGATAATACCCTTGATGTGCTCTGCAAACAGAGCTTTGCAGTGAAGGTGTCACTGCCCTCGTGCTTGGTGCAGCATGTCCAACCCCTGAGTCTCCCAGGTGCTTCTTAGCTTTTATTTTAATAACTCCTTAGTACAGCTGTTCCTTGTATTTCTTTTTATTCCTCTTAATGATTTTTCTTTCCTTCTGGAAAGGAAGATGGTTCACAAAAAGTCACCACAGGTAAGACACTTAAGTCTGGAGTTCTATAGGGCAGAAGTGCAAACTGGCATTAAGCCAATACTCAGGTCTTTTCTTATCATTAAATGGAAGAAAAAGAAAAAGTACTTTTAGGAAACTTAATTTGACTTGTGTTGCTTTAGAATGGGAAGGATATTGCTCTAAAAATGTCTCAATACAGAGGCAGCCAGGGTGACAGCACTTGCCATAAATGTGGGTGTCTACATCCAGTGAGACATGCAAAATTCCCAGAAAACATTTCCAGACTATGTTCTCTTCTTCATCAGTTTCTACAGTGAAAAAGTGTGTGCCTGCTCCACATAAATGCAGCTGGAATTCTGCAGAGACAAAAATTGAAGCTTTTGCCATCCTTCTTTTTCCACCTGTAAACCTACTAAAAAGCTTCATTTTATGTGGTGTCATGCAGAAGAACTATACCTCAAAAAAAACCCAATTAATCAGATACAGAGAGAAGTCATCACTGAGAGGAAGGAAACAATGAGGAGTTTTAGAGAAGGAAACAGATACTCAGTGAATATTTGATGAGCCAGTGTAAGTCAATGAGGCAGAGATGGAGGAGGGGTGTTCCAAAAGACTGGAGCCTGAGGAGAAATTCCTGACATGAACAGCTGTAGATGTGTTGAGGTACATGGAGAAGCTGAGTGAGAAAAGTGCAGCAGAAAAGGTCTTTAAAGGGCCATGATTACAGGCACTGGGAAGACATGTTAAAAACTTCAGTACCCACCTGAAAAATAAAGGAATTATTTCTTGAGGTGCAGCTATTCCTGTAAAAAAGCTATAGCTTTTTATTTTTGCAGGGTTTTTTGCCTCCAGTCAGCTTGTAATGCTCACAGCCTGGCTCTCTTTCCATTAATGTTCTCACAGTAAAACGTTTTGATGTGCACTAAAGCACCTACCAATTGCTCATATTACAGCAGCACCCCTATTTCTTTTAACAATGAGATTAAACTGTTTATGGAAGCTGCTGACCTTGGCTGGTCACTAATGGGACATTGGTTCATTACTCTGTATTTTTATCTCTGCTAAGTCATCAGTTAGAAGGGCTCAGATGGGAATGCTCCAAGCTCCTCACAGGATTCCATTTAACAGGTGAGGCAACACTAAAACATGTGAATAAAAGTTTCAAAGTTTCCAAAGATGCAAAAATAAGAAAAAAAATTAGAGAAAATGTCTATTTTTTCATTTCATTGTACAAACAATAAAGTTTGCAAATAACTTTTTCTCATAGAGACACATCTACTAGAGAAAATGTGCAGCTGAGGTGGAGATAACCCTTCACAAAACCAGTTACAACTCAGAAAAAAAGTATTTGTACCACAAGCAATTAACTCTGCTGAGATTTATTTAAATTGCAAATGCAGGAAGGAAATAATTTCACTTCTGCCCTATTCATCAGAAACTCCACCCTATCCCAAATCTATCAGCATCAGATCCAATCACAAAATATGCAAAACAATGCCATCAGAGCAAACTTTAATTAGGAGATCATACCCAAAGGGCTTGGAATTTTTTTTCTAATTGAGAGTTTTGTCCCTTTCAAATTAACATCTCAAAAGGTGTCACATGGAGTAAGCCTTGGTCCTTTCCATCGATTTTAAAGTCCTTTAAATTTGGGATATTGCAGAAGGAAGGGACATGATACCTGTGTGAAATTATGAAAAGGAAAGGGAAAGGGAAAGGGAAAGGGAAAGGGAAAGGGAAAGGGAAAGGGAAAGGGAAAGGGAAAGGGAAAGGGAAAGGGAAAGGGAAAGGGAAAGGGAAAGGGAAAGGGAAAGGAGGGACAGAAGTCTAAATTCCCCAGCACAGGTTAGGCAAGGCACAGATGCTGCCCAGAAAATATTGGCAGCAGATTCTTCCATGTTCAAAAGCATTTTGACAAGACAAACTTACTTAGTTACAATCAGCATTTGAATAGAGATTGAAGGCAGCAGCTGCTAAGTGGTCTTCTCCTTTATTTCCCTTGATGGAAAGAGTCAAAGGATCAGTATTTCTAGATGAGAAAAGATCCATGTGAGATATTATGAGCTGCAGGAAGTAACTGCCATATGTCCTGGTAGGTGATCACACATTCAGTACCCAACACTGGCAGAAATAGCATCCCCCACCCATTCCAGCTCCCACGCTTTCCTTTCCTGATGAACCAGGAGGGAGGGATGCTTTTACCATTGCCTAAGTGACCAAAGCTGCTGAAAGCAGATGGTCTTTTTATTTTCATCCTGTCCCTGCTTACTGCAGGGCAGCAAAGCTCCTGCAACTGCCAGAAACATCTCTTGGAACCATCAGAGGACAGAAGGGCAGGAGGGATAAATAGAGGAGAGCCATGGAGAAGAGCAGTGCAGGGAAGTGAAGGGCAGCCAGGTCTGTCTCTGGGAAATTCACAGAGAGAAGAATTGATGAATTTAACCTTGGAAAGGAGTGCTACATCACCATTTGTGGTCTGTCACTGAAAGAAAAGTGGCTTTTCCCCCCTTTTTTCTGTAATTGCTAGAGAAAAAATAGAGATCAAAAAAGCAGCTTAACACTGGCAAAAACCAAGACTGCTGAGGGAGAAACAGTATCATGATCTAGTTCTCTCTAAAAGAGAATAATCACTTTTATTTATTATTTGAAATAATACAAGGGCCTTTGTGTGGCTTCATTGTTTGTTTGTTTCTTTGTTTGTACTTGATTGGTGCTCTGTGGAACTCAATTTTCAAATATTTCCCCACGTCAGAAGACTGCATTTCATCTCAAAATGAAAGTTCAGTCATTTATGCAGCAGGACTTCAGGAAAACAAAAGGGAAACTGTAAATATCAGGAAGTTTGTCAGAAAATCACAAAATGATAGCAGTGGCAAAATAGAGTGTTTCCATGCAGTCACAGTGCTCCAAGTGTTGCTGGGTCTAAATAGAGACCAGGTAACCTGCAGCAGAGTGAAGAGGTGCTCACAGTGGTCTCTGAACCATTAAGTTTCTGATGATGCAGCACAGTGTGGCCTGGCCAGACCAGATCTGTCTGTCTGGGCTGGACCTCTGCTCTCTGTGCAGAATTACCCTGCTGGCAGCTCTGCCAGCCTGTGAGAACTCTGCTGCCCTCCCTTCTGGTCCTGCACAGTGCCAAAATTCCCCTGGCTCAGGGCAGATTTCTCTGTGGCAGCCCCCACAGCCCCTGTTTGCAAGCAGAGATCAGTCCAGTGCTCTTGGCCATGCAGCTCCTAAGGCAGGTCAGACAGACAGCGTTCCAACAGGACACACTGCTTAGAGCTGGAGAGAGGGCTCCAGGAGAGTCCATGGAGTCATGTAACCACAGAGTGGTGGGGATTGGAAGGGACCTTAAAGACTTCTCATTCCAGCCCCCTGCCATGGGCAGGGACACCTTCCACTATCCCAACCTGGACTTGGACACTTCAGGGATGGGGCAGCCACAGCTTCTCTGGACAACATGTGCCAGTGCCACATTACTCCCACAGTAATTTCCTCCTAATATCCAATTAAAATTTCAAGTAATCATCCAATCCAAGTAATCATTCAACATCAGATGATGGAAATCTCCCTTTAGGGGGAAGAATGAATCTATGGGGAGCAGTGGACACTATCCAAAGAATTGTGAACACGATTTAAGACATCTTTTACAGCATTAAGGAGTCTGTGTTTATATGATCCCAGAAACCACAACAGCAAGAGCCTCTAGTGAGGAGTCTTCAGGCCATGTGTGATCTCCTCAGACTTAGCCACACACAAGCTTAGCAGAGAGCTGCACCAACCTCTGCAACCTTCAAGGTTGATCAGCACAGCGTTTCCTCAGCTTGCACTGGACCTAGGAAAAGGAATAATTAATGTTTTCAGGAAAATTAATCTTGCTGGGAGCACTCAAGCACTAGCATTAATCTTTCTAACTTATTGTTGCACTATTGTTTGCTTCCTTTTTTTATTGGCTTCAGTTATCCCTGACCTTGTTGACTATAAAAAAAATCAGGCAAAAATTTTATGTAGGCCAACAAGGAGGTCAAATTAGAAAACACAAGAGAAAATAATTCATTTTCTTAGCTCACAGGAATTAATGATCTGATCTACTTAGCTATTCTTCAAGGTTCTTACACATTAAAATAGTGAATAGAATGTGTTATAAATAAGAAGAAAACTAGTGAAATTTGAACGTTTTTCCAAGGCTGCTTGAATGCCCTCTAAACTCAGTACAGCAAAATGGAAATACACAGGCTTGAGCTGGTTTTGGTACCGGGAGGGATGAGCACAGGTAATGTAATGTCAATTTCCTTGGAAAAATATGGGATGGGAATTTGCTGCTCAGGTTATAGTTTGTACTACTTATCATGAGAATAAGCTTTCAGGTAAACATTAAATGCCTGCAGAACTTCAGTTTTGCTACAGAAATTAAGCAAAAAGAAAAGTGGGGAAAAACTGCTAAAGGGCAACAATTATTGATCTATGTAAGGGAATATTTCAGGGGAACAAAGTGAGCTTCATGACTATAACTATCAGCTTCTTAACTATTGCTAAGCTACTTGGAGATTTGACTGTGGACAAATCCGCAGCCCCTCCCTTTAATATTCTCATTCAGACACAATGCTGACATCTCCATCAAATTGAAAGTTCTGGACAATAGGAGATAGTGAATCATTCCATTTTCATCTGCTTTTGTTTCTGGGTTTGGTTCACAACAGGATTTTCTGAAATTCAAATATTTCTCTTCAGCTCATTGCACTAAGTTCAAGCACTGCTTCATTGATGTAGCAATCCCATCAGCAATTACATGCTCTTCTGGAGCAGCAGTCAGGTGTCATCAGCTCTCTCCTTTTGGCAATGCTTCTGCCTTGGATTGTGTCTCTCAAAAACACAATTATGTCATAGCCAGTTAGAAGACCTTTAGATGAGACTGGAAAAACTAACTTTACTGTAGGTCTGCAGTATAACAGAAGCCTCAGTATGTAAGAGGAGAACAAGAGTACCAAGAATTAAAGTACAGCTCCAGAGGGAATTATGTTACATTATGGGCACAAATGTTAGTTCTGAAACACATAAAAGGTAAAAATGCATTGGGGCTTTTTGTGTTGTGTTTATTTTTTTTTAAAGTATTCCAGTAATTATTTATTAGTGATAATAAAAGAGATTAAAATGGTAGAGGAAGATTGTTTTCTATTCATTTAACTGCAGTAAAATCAAGAAACTTTCAGATACTTAAACCATTCTTCAGGTCTGAAAAAAGGCAAGAAATTTCAAAGCTACCTTGAGAAAAAGTCAGACCACACACAATCTCTGTACCTATTGTAAGTACCCAAATAACTTGAGGCAAGAGAAAATTTGGCTTGGCTTTTACAAATTATATGGCCTTACAAATGCCCAGTCACCTCCAGGATTGCTGCTTATATAAGGAATCTGTCCTCCTCAGGATAAAACAAGATAAAGTTCAATCAGCTGAGAGGCTGTAAATCCCTTATCTGGGGTTCAATGCAGAAGGAAAGCATCCAGCTATTTTCCTGATCTGGTTTAAAGCCCACACACCCTCCAGTCTTCATAAGGTGTTGTACTTACCCTGGCCTTGAGCTTTGCAATCACATCCTCCTGTGTTCAGGTCACACCTGGCCAGTGCTGCCTTTACCTGCAATTGCTGCCACTAACCATAACTGGTAGAGGAATAGCAATTACCCTAGTTAAATAAATAATACTCTTGACATATTTTGGATTCTTTTTTTAATTGATGAATTATGGTATGAGTAACAGGCTTGGTTAGAGAAGACATCCTCGTGTCTTCTAATGTTTCTAATTTTAAGAATGCCAAAAAATGACCCAGCAGAGGACTATTCTTTATCTGGAACCATGCAGATGAATTCTGTATGCTGAAAATTCATACAGACTCAAGCTTAAAGGAATTGAGATTTCACTATGGGTTCTTCCTAGACAACCAAAGAATTCAGGTGACTGTAGATTTGAGGATACATAAAGGGGTTAAAAAGATCCTGAAAATTATCAGAGAAAAAAGAATTTAGGAAGCCAGGGAGAAGTAAAACAAAGTGGTGGGAAGGCAACACTTTTCTTTTTCTGTCCAGAAAATGGAGGGAATGAAATGAGTAAATCCATGAGTAGATTTACTAATCAGGAGCAGAAATACTCAGATATTCTGACTTCATTTGTTATTTGATCACAATCAAACCATTTGTAAGGATTGTTTAGCTCAATCTGGGAATGTTTTGATGAAAGCTAGTTTGGCTTCCTGCCTAGACATTTCCCCAGGACTGTCACAGACCAACCATTATGGGTAAACTTACTGATAGATTGACTCAGATCTTGGAAACCAGACTCCCCTAAAAGTCACATATCTATTTGGGTCCAAATATGTGAGATCATCTTATGAAATCAGGCTTTGTTTTATTGTGAATCAGAAAAAGAATACCTTTGATAATATTAAAACCCTTATTGAAACAAAACTTTCCCACTAAATGCTGCAAAGCTTAATTAAAAAACAATGAAGTAGAATCTGGAATAGTTAACTTTTTGGCTTCTCTGTATGAAATCTCGACATTCCAAGGTACAGTTTTGCACCCTCTCTTTGAAGGTCCTAATGGTGCTTACTGTTCCTGTTTTCAGGTGCTGCAGTTCTGGCTTGCACTGTGTCCAGGGCTCTTCTGGGTCTGCAAACACCTGAAATGTGCCCAGTGCTTCAGGCAGGAATTAGGCTGTGGTTCAAGCATCAGTGGGTAGGAGGGGGATATGTGATGTGAGGATTGTTCTGCAGCCTCCAGGGCAGCCAGCACAAAGCAGCTCCTATTTCTGTAGCTGGACTTGCTGGCACCCAAAGCAGGGCTGCATCCAACGGGGCCATTGGGAAAAGCAGTTGGAAATGGGTAATACAAACATGATTTACTAAACCAAGAGAGCCACAGCAGAGATCTGAGGCTTGGCACACGGCTGTCACTGACACAGTCCCTCTTGCTGCTGTCACCAGTCAGCTTTGTTCCAGTGCTGCCCAGACACAGGAACTAGCCCTGGCCAGAAATATTCCCAGTAGGAATCCTGGATGGTTTTTTTCTTGTTTAGAGTCAGAGAGTGTCCAGCAACAAGGTCATGTTCAAAAGGTGCCAGCTGGCTCTGGGGCCAGTGAACAGGCCTTGGTGCTGCTTAGCATCAGAAGCACAGACCCCTCTCCTCCAGCCTCTCTCCCCACCATCTCCTCAATGGATTTTCCTCAGGGCCCTCACATATCATCAGTCCTGCTGTGATCCACATATCAACGTGTTCCCCAGAGCCTCTGGGCTCAGAGACACACCTTCCCAACCCTGTCCTCTGCCAGCCAGAGTTCATTCTGATGGGATTGCTTTCCATTCCCAGATGTGCCAGAGGCTATGAGGCTGTGCCCAAAAATCCTCATTCCCATTTTCATTTTGCCCCACCCTCCCTTCAGAGCATCCTCTCTCTCTCTCTCTCTTTGAGACTCACCATTTAGGGTGCCAACACTTTAAACTGTTGGGAAACAGTAACACTGAGACAATTTTTACACTGGAAAGTGTCAATATGTTCTGTCAGCTGTTTATATGATATAGAGGCAGTGACAAGGGCTGGCTACTGACAAGATTTCAGCACGTCTGTCTAACACCAACGTCTTCCTCCTCACTTCCTACATCTCGCCAAAATCATCAGGATTCTGCTTATATTAGCTGCCCTCGGATCTTCCACCCGGTTTCCATCTGCCAGATCAGAAGGATATGGTATCTATACCTTCCCACACCATGCAAACAGCTCAGGCATCTCCTGGGCATCCCAAATATCCTGGTGCCTATACCACAAATGAGCCCTAGAGTTCTCTGCACTACAGCAAGAATTAACACCAGATTTGGCCCCAGAATGAAGATTCAAATTATATATTTGAGATGATTGTCAGATTTTTGAAAGAGATTTTACAAATTATACTTTCACTGAGAAAGGTCAACTGACAGGTATCCTATTATTAATGATAATTTCTAATAGAAGAGATCCTTTTCTCTGAACTGTAAACAACATTACACTGGGACTTGGAACCTGTGGTTAACCACTACCATACATCTTAATAGGGCTGCAGAGCTTCCTGTGGGAAATGCTATCAAATCTTTCGAGCCAATTTATTGAAGGAAATTGTAGACAGCTTGAAAACATCCATGATCCTTTATGCTGACATTGGCTTGTTAACACTGTACCATGACTTTGTGTCACTGTTCTTTCTTATTTTCTTCTTTCACTTTATCTGACTTTGGCTTTCATGTCATGTCTTATACATCACTTTGCCTCTTCCATCCCACCATCACCTCCTCCCTTTTCCTATTTCAGCTATGACAGGATCTATTTATTTTCTCCTGGGTGTGCTCTGCTCATGCAATTAATGAACAACAGCTGTGGGGTTTTTTCATAGAAAAACTTATTTTCCCTGCAAATGACACCTTCCATTTCACAGATTGGTTCTTAGGCAGGATCTTTGAGATAGCACTGGGACTACTGTGGGTTTGGAGCCCATGGCCCACTGTAGAGTCCCTGTCTTCTTTTCTTCTTAGTCTCAGCAGTCCAAATTCCTTGTCCCAGCGTTTTCATTATTTTTTTTACTAAAGGAGTCAAGTAAAAATATTTCCATTCTCTTTGCAAAAGCTTGTCTGTTTTCACTGTCTGTCTGAGTACAAAGTTGCCAGATCATAGTTCAGTTCAACTGATAGTGAGGACACCACAGTTTTATAGTCAGGCTATTTCAGCTGTTTACTTGCAAGACTAGGGACCAAGATAAATTTTCAAACCTTATTTTCTCCCACATGCAGAAATAAATATCTTAGAATGGTAGAAAAACAAGTTCCTCCAAATTTTCAGGATGGAGAAAAAGAGACCTTACAAACAACAAAAAAAAGGGACAGAGTTTTCCAAGCAATATCTTTTATTATTATCTATGGCAAATGAATACTGTTTTTATTGTCCTGACCTACTGCAAATTTAATTTGAGAATATTAAAAGTTTTGCTCAAAAGAAGAAGTCAGAGGTGGAGTTTGAGGAGGAGGTATAGTGTTCTTCCACTTGAACCATTTTGTGAGAAAAGCCCCCCAAAGCAGCTAAAAAGCAGGATCAGTTTCCCTCCTTCTGCTCCAGTGAGACAAGGAGCTCCCCTCCTGCCATAGGACTTCCCACTTTCTGAAGGACAACTCAAGTTATTGCATGGAAAATAATTCCTTTGTCAGCCTGTAAATAATACTTAAATTTATATTTTGACTGTTCCCACTTCTCCTGAGTTAAAATGCTCCATCAAGAATAAAGAAATCTTGTTTTGATTGATTTGCATTTATCATGAAATAGCAAAAATGAGAACTATGAGCCACCATGACATTTCTATTCATCTGAAGGCAAATTTTCCCTTCTGGTAGATCAAGGTTTGAATTCCAGAAATATGCTTTATTTTCCTCAGAATAAGAACAAATGAGAGTTAATGCAGACTTAAAGATTAAAATGAAAGGAAAAAATATTTAGGCTTTGTAGGTACTTAATGAGATAACATAGAATTGCCTTCTTATGCCAATAGCTTGGGTTGTGTCAAAAAAAGAGTCAGAAAAAATGTCTGTGATCATGTTTAAATAGCAAAAATTCAGGAAAACAATGTAGGATTTTTAGGGAAATATTATTTTATGTAATTCCAAAACCTAAGATATTTTCAAAACTCAGTTGTTTTACTTTTGTTTTGTCTTATCTCTTTGCCTTGCATATAGAAAAAGAAAGACCTCTAGGTTTGATGGGTAAAAGGAAGGTTTTGAGAGGATGTTACATTTCTTTTCAATGCAATTTTTCATAAAGGTAACATTTTTACAGAACAAAAATGAAAATACAAAGTTAATAAATATTTTAAAAGCCTCTTAAGCTCTACTCCTCCTCAGTGGTTGATTTTAAAAAACTGAGAGTTGGGAGATTTTAACAAGTGCTATTTATTTATATGAGTGCCTACACAGAATTTCCACTTAACAGTAATTGCATGATCCAACATGCATCAAACAAAGTGTGAGCAATTATACCTCTTTTCCAAAATATACCTCAAGCCCTTAAGAGAGCTAAAGAGTGATTACAAACAAGTGAACAAAGGACAGTCACAATATTTATGCTCTGTTTTGGTTGATCCATCTCAAAGCATAAAAGAGGCATAAAGAATCCATTAAGAACAAAGCTTCCATGATCTCATTATTTGGAAGGAAAGAACTTTGAAGCTAAAATAGGCTATTTATTAGGAAACATTTGCATTGTTCAAAAACTCTGGGTGGTGAAAAACCTTTGAGAAGTAGTTTAGGTGACCCTCAGATCTTAAAACAGTCACAGTGAGTCAATGGGTGTCCCTGACATCCAAAGCATTTGCAGACAGCTACCTTGACTTGCAGAATTTCAGCAAATGCTGGTTAATTTGTCTTCTTCCAACTACTCTTTTTCATTATTCGCAGGAAATAGCTTGAAAGTGTGGAAAAACATTTTGAAAATTATTTTAGCTGCATACTACAGTGGCAGTTTCTATACCAGAGTCCTTCTGCCACCATGGAAACTAAACTGGGATCTCCACCCAGGTGGCCAGGAGGGGCCAAATCCCATGGCAGACTGAACCTGGCTGGCTCTGTGTCATGTAGGCAGCTGAAGCACCTTAAAATCAATCAGAAAACTTTCAAAGGAAGACTGCAGAAGCTGAAGAAGTAAAATTGCATCTCAAACAGGGAACTACAGAAGTGATCCTGCAATTGTGAACTCCCTGACAAAAATAGAAACAAACTTTATATTGTGTTGTTGCCATATCATGGCAGTGGAGAACATACAGATCTCTAGATATTTTGAGAATATTTTGCCATGAGAGTTTTATTTGTCTCAAAAACCCTTACAAGAGTCAATATGTTCTTGTAAAATCAGCAAGAACACACAAGTAACTAAAAAGGCAAACAAAGGAGAACGTTGTATTTCTGAATTATGATAACATATTTGCTGCACCACATCCTATTGCCTTTATTGGCTGAAGATGGATACTAGCACTCAGTGTCTGAGCCACAGGAAGGAAGAAAACAGAATGGCATAAAGAGTCTTTTGTAGAACGTTGATGGCAAAGACTCCTCTTCCTCAGAAGAATGTTTTGTTGTAATATTTCAGAAAACAGCCCAGTTTCTGTGCTGCTTTTTCTTAATATACCAAAATTGTGAGGGTGATAAACAAAATCCCTCCTCCTGACCATGCCACAGGACTCAATACTGCTTCTGGGCTCAGAGAACTGGGGGTCGGAACCCTCCTGGCTCCAGGAGTGCGTGTACTTGGGTGGGTCAAGCAGCTCCCTGCCAGCTCCCTGCCCAGGCCTTGTGGCATCAGCAGTTTCCCATCACTTCCCAAAGAGTAATTAGTTTTTTTAACTGAGCTGGGGTGTTTTGTTATGTCTAACACTATATATGTTCCATCTCATTTGAAAGCCGATGAGGAGAGTGGGAACTGCCTCAGCAGTGCTCCTTGGTAGGAAAGGCTGAGTGTCCATGACAGCTCCCTGTGTCCTTCTGATCCATGTATCAGCAAAATCAACCTGACTGGCTCAGCCTCAGACCTGTGAGGTGCATCCTGATGGGCTCAGCAGCTCCTGCCCTGCTGAGCGGGGAGAGCAGGCTCAGCCTGCTTTGTTCCTCCCACAGCTGAGGAGAAAGAGGCAGGGAAGGGCCCAGCTCCTGTGTCCTGCCAAAGCAATTCTCCGTATCTGGAGGACTCCAGCAGCAGAGGGCTCCACACAGCAGGTGCCTGCAGCATCATCAGCCCTCAGATCCTTGGGCATGGAAGAGACTGCCAGACCCTGCCCTGGTGCTCAGGGAGCAGGAGGGCTGGCACAGTGCACCTTTGGGCATCAGCCTCTTCTCCCCGGCAGCTGGTGGGGGACAAGGGGAAATGGCCTCGAGTTGCACCAGGGGAGGTTCAGGTTGGGCATTAGGAATAATTTCTTCACTGAAAGAGTGGTTAAGCATCAGAGTCCCCAGGGAAGCACTGGAGTCAGCGTCCCTGGAAGTGTTAATGAGTAGATATTGAAACAAAGATAAAACCACTTCATAATGTTGTTTAATGAGCAGGGTGGTACTGGATTGAAGGTTGGACTTGGTGATCTTGGAGGTCCTTTCCAGCCTTAATGATTCTGCAGTTCTGAGATGTTGCTATCGACCTAGGAGCAGCAAACAATAGAACACACTTCTTCTTGGGCAAAAGAAGCACTTTATTGAAAGTCTGGCCTATATTTATAGGACTGATTTTGAAACTAAGACAGGACAGCAGTTCATTCATTGGGCAGCAGGAGAAAACATCCCATGTCACACACTGTCCCACGGTCAACACCAGGTGCTAATCTATGCTATTAATTCCTTTCTATCTGTAGGAAAGCTATCATCCTGGAAAAGAATCCTGGCCAGAGCTGAGAAAGTCTCACAGCCTGGGAGAGAATCTGAGCTAAGACAGCTCAGGAAAAGTCCTGGCTGGAATTTTCCTAGGCCTCCAGCAGTGTCCACACTGATTGTCTCTGGCTACCCTTGGAGGACTGCAGCAGCCCAGGCCACTCCCTCACCAGGCTGAAGTTCACTCCTCTGTCCCCCAGGCTGTCTCCCCATACCCCAAAAGATGACTGAATTTAGACAGAACTGGTGTCTTTGCTGTGCTTGGCCTCAGGGGAGAAGCTCAGGAGGCACCAAGGCAGAGCCATGCTCCCCTCAGCCGGACAAGATGGCTGCTGGCCACTGTCCTCACAAAATGTCTGCCACGGTGACCCCCCCCCCCCCACTGCAAAATCTGCCAGTACAGACACTGCCAAACTTCAGCTGGCTGCTTATAATGCTGCCCTTCCCCATGCCAGGAGTGTATTGTCTCTGCTGCTGCAATTGTGGTCTCTGCCTGCTGAAGGGGAGGCGGGGCTGGCACTTCCCTTTGGGTGCCATCAATAATCCTCCCACAGGGACAATATGAGGAGGAAAGGCCACAGGCTCCCAGCCCCACTGGCACCTTCCCTCGCTGCAAAGGTAATCCAGTGAGCTATGGGGGATCAAAAGGTTGCAATTCTTAATGTTATTGGTGTGGACCAAAGGAGATCAGGGAATGTAAACAGCCAGGGAAGAAGCACAGGAGAGAAAACAGAGATGGTAAGTGCAAAAAGGAAAATAGGCCAAGAATAAATTTGCATTAAATTCTTAAATTCTGCTGAACTTATGTCTATTAATAAACAGACAAATCTGTCAAATCTACTTGTCTGAATGGGAAGTTTTCTATCAGGCTGCACATCCCCTGCAGAAGTTAACACAGGCTGTGCAAGGAGGGAGGCAGCAAGAGCCCCACACGGAAAGAGTCGCTGCCTTTGGTTCCTGTTGGAGGGGGATTGTGGCTGACTGCAGGGCAAGCTGTCCTGGTTTGACACTGGAAAACACAGAGATCTTCAGCAAAATCAGATGTGTGAGAACCAGGAGGTGGCAGCTTGGAAAGACTCCTGCCTGTGCTTGACTTGACCAAATGGGAACAGCCATTGGAGTAATTGCAATGGCAATTAAACTTGGAAGCACAAATTTACCTGGATGCTTTGATTTCTTTAGGAAATTTCAGGGTGCATTTTCCCCAAAGTGCTATTTTCTGGCGGCATGCCATTGGATGTTGTTTCATTCAAGATACATCCTTCTAATCTTACAGGTGAGAAATAAAGGATGGACAAGCTGGGTCCAGTAAAGACATTAAAAACAAGCAGCACCTATACATGACCAACTCTATTATAATGTTGCTTCTTGAATGTTATGACTGCTGGGATCTGAACTATGACTTGCAAATCATCAAGGCTGTTATGACTGTGCTTTTTCTTGTCCAGTCCTTTATCATTAAAGTTTTCTTTCCTGAATTGCTGTACTTAAATTGTAACATTGAGCAGAAACTCCACAGAAACTCCTCTGAAATCTCCCCTCCCTAGTGAATAACCTGACTTGACTCCACAACAGACTAGTTCTGTTGTAGTCCAGAATTTGGTCTTTCACTCTTTCTTTCCCAACATTAGAAAATTTCTGTCTTTTTATATAAAGAAAGCTCCTTCAGTGACTTACAGGCCGGTAAGATTCTGACACCCAGGTTGTGCCTCAAGCTGAGGCATCTACTGCCATTTGAAATGTGCTCTGTTGTGTCAGGTGCCACAGCCTGATGGGACAGAGGACATGGGTCCATCTGTAGCCTCTTATCTCTCCTGCTAGCCCCATGCAGATTCAGACACGTGGTGTGATTTTTGGGGGCTATATTTTACACAGCTGGGATTGATGATCTTTGTGGGTCCCTTCCAACTCAGGACATTCTATGATTCTGTGATTTTTTTTGGGGGGATATTTTGAGCATATCTCAAATGGTAGGTGCCTATTTTACAAGGAACTGTGTCAAATCCCTTCAACTCAGCTGAGTTCAAGATTAAGATACCAAAATTTAAGTGACTAAACTAGCTGGGTTTATGGACACTAAGAGCATAAAAATCTATCCAGAGAAAAGATCTTGTCAATACTTTGTGGAGCCCAAAGAACAGTTCAGCTGTGTAGTTAGGAGGTGTTCAATTTGGGCATTTGCCAACAGATACTGGGCATCATAAAGTATTCCTCAGAGGGATGTTCTCCTTCCTCCCTTTATAGTCTATGAAGAAAAATTGGCAGCTCTAGAATTCATTTAACCTATTTTAGATGACTATTTTTGGATAGATTGTTTGCAGCCTAGAAATGTCTTTTGTTGCCCCTATCCATGTCAAGAGTCTGTAAGAATACTTCAAAGGCATAGAATTAGAGAATGGGTGACTGGGGTCAGGTGAAATGAATTCCACAGTTTGAGTCATGTTGATCTGTATCTCATTTTCAAGCCATACTATGGATCAAGGTTATGTTGCAAAGACACAAAGCCAGAAGTTTTCCAGGCAGTTAGGAACTCACTCTTTTGCTTCAGGATAGGCTGGTCTAAACCAGCTTCAAATCAGAAACTGAGCAAACATTTTTCTGCAGAATTAATTTAAAATTAATAATCTCTGCTGATTGGCAAGGAAGGAGGATGTATCACTGTGCTAAAAGACTTCTCAGGACTTGCTTTTTGAGGTTTGCATCCAAGTCCTTTGTCAGTTCACTTCGATTAAAACAAAAATTATCTCGATGTACCAAAAAAAGCAAAAGAAAGTTCAAAGTCCAACCTTAGGTTTGACCCAAAAATACTGGACAAAGTTCTTCTCAAGACTGCAGTCTTAGAACCTAAGATTCTCTCTTGATCCTTCTAACTTAATTTCTTAGAAGTACTATCAAAACAAATTAGGATATTGCAATATACATTAAGGTTTCTTTTGTTTGTTTTTTTTTCTTGAAAACACAAATCAAAATGTTAATGAGGTGTGTCAAAACCTTTGAAGATTTGGACCTCCGTCTTTTTAGATACATTATAGTTTTTATTCAGGCAGTAGTTTTTATTTATTCCACCCAAATCTTTAAGTCAAGGTCAAATATTTGCAGCTTCATACTGGGAAGGGCAATAAGCAAATATTACCATGAGAGTACAGTTCTGTATCACAGTAGAAATATTGAAAGAGATTATTATTCATTATTCTGGTAAGTAATGAAATATTTTGTAAATGGAAAGAAAATCACAAATAAAACTGTTCTATATTTGCAAAACAAAGAGCAATGAAAAAAAAAACCCAGCAATATTACTAGCTGGTATTAGATCCATGAAACACAACAATAATATATATTTGGAATATTGCAAAATGCATAATTGCAATATAAACAATTTCTAGGAAGGATTCTTGTGTGGAGATACTTTAAAAAGCATTTTGGCATCAATAAAAAGATCTAACTATGACATATGTCAGAAGAAATATATGTGCTTCAATGAGCTGCTAATGCAAGTTCCAATCACAATAGTCTCAGGAGAAACAATCTCATTTAAAAGTTGGCAGTCAATTTCACACTGTACTCTTTCCTTTCTACTCTCCCCTAATTTAATATATAGCAATAAAAACATTTGGAAATAATTAGATGCCAAATAACATTAATAATTTACATTGTGACAAAGATCCAGTCTCTGAAATCAAATATTTTAGTGCTTCTAATGAAACCAGTAATGTGTCTTCATATTTAAGTTCTATAGTCACCAAAGAATACATTTATCTATATGCTCTGAGATGGAATGTAGGCAGAATTTGCCTTCAAATGGGCATATAAAGGCATCCTTTTTGTGATAAGTGGGGATTATTTAATCTTTGCTTTTAAGTGAGTATTTATGTACTTTGTATTAACTGGCCAGAATGAGTGAACTCACAGTATTTATATCCAACAAAAACAGAGCTATATTGTAATTTATATGCACAGTCCTGTGTCAACAATATTTACTCAATATTTGAATAATTATCCAAATAATTTGTAAGATTAAACATAAAATCACCATATATTACCAGATTTTAAGCAGGAAATTTAACCTGAAAATAATCTCCCAGGCAGACATGCAATCAGCATGATGAGCTACCCACAGGTGGGGCTGGAAGGTAATCTGCAAATCCCTGTGCAGGTTTATGAGTAAATTACATCCTTTTGCAGACATATCATTTTGAGGAGATTACAGTTTCTTTGTTTTTTTCTTGTTGAGATGGAGCACCAGCCACCTGCCCTGGAGGATGTGCTAACACCTGGCCAGCGTCTGTGTGCCCAGACAAACCCCTGTGCATTCCCCACGGGAATGGGGCCACATTCACTGTCACTGCCAGGACAGGAATGGAAGCACTTGTCCTCATTTCTCACTCCTTTTAAGGACCAAGCAGAAATCCTCGTGTAAGTATTGCTCAAAATCTATCAGTCAATATTTGCTGGTACTGCAGAGATCATTACAAGAACATTCTTTCAGGCAATACTTTTATTGGCACTGATCACCGTTCATTCCCTCGAATGAAGACTCAGAACAAATAACACAGAGCAGTGAGCACTAATAAGTTAAGAACAAAAAAAATCCCAGCACTGAAATTTGTCAATAAAAACTAAATAGACAGTGCTGGCCATGCCAGGGAGAAGCCAGATACAGTATTGGGAAAAGTGTCTGATTGTGAGAGCTGGAGTACCAGAAAAGGAATAAAATCCAATAGCACAAAGTACAGGCTTGTGCCCTCAGGGACCCATAACAAGAATTTCTACTTTTAGGTGGAAATTTGTCAGTCACAACTAATGAAAAGTAAAGGGATTTGGATGTCTTATACAGTGACTGCATGGCTGCAAGCCACTGATGTGATGTAGCTGTGGAAAAGCTAATGCAAAGCTTGCCTGTTTTCAGAAGATGTAGAGAGATCCTGCTATCATCTACAGCCCTCCTGAGACCTCAGTTAGAGTATCTTTGTCATCCACAATTAAGAAAGGCCAATTCCAACTGAAAGAATAAAGCAGGCCAACACAGTGATGTAATGAGTGGAGAACCTGTCTTTAAGTGGAGTCAGTAAAAGAGTTTGGCTTAGGAAAACAAAGACTAAATCTTGTATGGTTACTTGGCTTAAATGTATTGGCACCTACACTCCAGAGAGATACAAGTACTGAGTAGCTAAATATGGGAAAGGAACAATCAGTTATTGACAGACTTTGAGAGCTGAAAATTGCAAGGTGAATATATAGTCATTAGATCTTAGAATAAAAGAAAATAGAGATATGACAATGAAAAAGATGGAGGGGGGAATATTAGAGTTAGGACAATGGAATTTGCTTTCCAAAAAATGGGCTTTGATTAGTTTATGAAAACAACTATTCAAATACCTCTTGAGGATATCAAGAAATTTGATTTGGTGACCCAGGAACTTCTGAGGCTTGTCTTTCATGAGGAACTAACTGCTACAAAACAAAGGGTATATAGAATGAGTATTGCTGGTGACTATTAGGTTATTTTACTTCAGTTTTGCTTGTTTACTGCTTGTTGGAATGTGTTTGGACTCAAATCCAATTAAGTGTTTAGAGTCTCTTATTAATGTACTAAGCTCCTACTAGATTCAATAATTCATTTATTTAGGAATGGAGATAATTTAAAAGATTTAAGGAGCTCAAATTTCAAATGGAAACTCTGTCACAGACAACACAGGACAAGTGCAAGATAAGAATACAGGGAGGATGATCACATATAGAACAGAGCAGTGCTGTCCATAATAAGAGTCTTTATCAGCTTTAGGCTGAAAAGACCTCTAACTTTACCTCCACTGTATTGAAAAAAAAAAAAAAACAAACTTACCCACAATATTAACCTCAATAACAAGTATTGTACTTGGCTGTAACATGTGTTTGGCTAGCACATAAATTCCAGGACTGCATGCAGTCTTGACTCAAAGGCATCAAGAAAGGTTGAATTCATCAATTCTACTGGTGGTTTGTTCCAGTGATTAATCATGCCTGCTGAAAAAGGTGTGTGGTGCTTTCCTAATTGGAATTTGTCTGCAAGATTAAAGACCCGTTTTATATCTGGTATTTCCTCCCAGCAGAGGTTTATGTATTCTGCAAGAAGCCAGTGTTCAAGCTCTGTCTATATGGCACTCTGGCACTATCCCAGCTCCTTATCAGAATGAGACTAAGGTATATGTCATTCCCCTCCCATCACCCACACTCTGACTTCTTTGTAAATAAAATTGTGGCTTCCAAGCAGCATGGAAACCATGGGTCAGGACTACCAAAAAAATCCCCACCGCAGGGCATCTTATCCCAGCAGATAAATTAGATGTAACCATGGTATTTCATGTTCATCAGATAAACAAATTTTACAAAAAATATATAATTTTTCAGCCTGGAAAAAAAAAAAAAAAAGTGTCTCTGCATCATCTTGCAGAGGATTTCAGTGTTAGTTTAAAACTCATTTTGTATTAGCAGTTTATATTATGCTCCATCACTAGTCTCACCAGTGCCAGGACCCAAGTGAAAATGACATTTCTGCCCTTACTTTGTCAACACATTTAAAAGATTCTCTGACTGGTTTTTCCATATAACTATAATGGGAGGTCATATTCTATCACTCCTCTCTTGTGACTCTATATACTTTCAAGTCTTTGTCTTTCCCTAGGATGCAGTTCCTTCTCTCTTGGTGTGATAGCTATTCAATATCCTACTAAATCCTAGTTAGTAGTGTGGTCTGGAAGAAATCTAACAAGGGACAGTATCCTTAACTGTTAGGTTTTTAATCACCTTGAAACCATGTTTCCAGGATGGATTTGTATTTTTTCTTGGCTTTATTTTGGTGAAGTGCTGAAAAATAAGCCAGGAGAGAAGGTAAGATATTTATAATTTCTTCTTAGCTGACTATCAGAGAGACATTTTGTGTGTAGTACCTCATAAGTGCTATAATAAAGCCATTAAAATACAGGGAAGGCTGAAATGGATGTTTCCTAGTGTGGACTGGCTTTCTTGCTAAAAGCAACTAAGACATGTAGGACTAGCTTTGACTTTTCAGCCTGGAAAAGGTTACTCCTGAAGGAAATAAAAATTAATGAATTTCAAGGATAGAGTCAATACAGGATTATTGCTTCCTACCTCCTCCAGCACAGGAAGAGCTAAGAGTCACCTATTAAAGCTGTTGGGAGACAAGTTCAAATCAAAGGCAAAAGTGATTTTTCTCAGCAAACACAATTAGCTATGGAGAGCTTGACCATCACAATGGATGTTGTGAATCCACAAGCCTGGCACATGCTCAAATGAAAACTGGTCAAAACAGTATTACACCAAAGTTACTAAATGCAAGAAACTGTACAATTCTTGGGAAATATTAAAACCTGGGAATATACTAAGGAATAATTTTTTTTTAGTTTATTCCTCTAATCTTTCCTAGGCATTATTGTGTGTGCATTCTTGTATATTGTGTCTTTTATATAAGAGTCTTTGTTATGGGTCAAAAGGCCAGTGCATCATGAGAGATCATCAACAGAGCCTGAGAAATTAAAATGTGCTGCAGTTCAATAGAACATTTAAATGAATTCTTACTTTGATTTCATTGAATCTTTTGTTTATGCTTATAACTTCTTAGTGGAACAGGAAAGGAAACAACTACAACCTGCTCAGGTCTTCTAAGGAAGAAGTCTGTGTTTATACAAGTCAGCAAAATACATACCTGTGTTCTGAAATTGAGAGATTTCATTGAGAAATTACATCTTACATTGAGAAATTACATCTTACATCCAGAATTGCCAATGCTGAGGATGCTGAATTAGAGCTTTAATGTGACACACTGAGGGTTGACAACATTTAAATTAAATGGTTTGGTTTTGGTAACATCAGCTTTAAACAACATATGTCAGAATAGTCCAGGTCAGCCTCAGTCTTGTAGAACTAAAGAAATGCACCTTTAAAGATTTCCTAAGGATATGCCTCATTTAGCAGCTCCTGGCCCATTTTCCAGCTCTGCTTTGAGCTGTAATGTGGCACTAATCTCACCAAGGAAACAAGCCTGCCGGTTCTGGAAGTGCCATCCTTACCTATGGGGGCATATATTTTGCTCAGCCAGAGCTGAAATTTTGCCACAAGACTTTAGGAAAAGTTGGGAAATGTTTTTAGCTACCTGCAAGGAAAGTTAGAGTTTTTCCACGAAGCAGATGTGAACAGGCCTTCTGGAAAACTTGTGCCCTAATGAAGTTTCTGAAGGTGAGTAGAGCACAAGGCATCACAGGGGCATGAGATGTCTGTGCTCATGTAGGTGAGTTTTACCCACATTTTAGGCATTTTATCCAAGAAAGCTCATGGTCATCTAGGCCCTGTAGGTGCATTAATTAGAGAAATTTTTCAGGCATTGTGGTCACTACAGCAGCTCTCCGGCTCCTGGTGCAGAAGGCCACACACCTTCTGTTATTCTGTGACAGCCACTGCTACCCCTTGGTCCTCTTGAAAACTGGTCATGACTCGATGTGGACATGAGCTGAAGCTGATCTCACTGACTGCAGCAGCAGGTTTTAGCTTGTTAGCTGCTGACCCCACCTGTTAGCACCTCCATCAGGCAGTAACACCACACCCACGTTCTATCAGCTCAATCTGGCCACTGCAGTTAGGAAAGCAGCTCCTTTGTCTAAACACAGAGCCACCTGCTACGTCCTGCCATATCCAGAACTGTTGGGGAAGGTAAAACTGGAAAGCCTTAATTATTGAATAACTATGAAACAATAGGATGGCCCCTGAAGGTAATCCACTCTTGATTAAACAATGCCTTTGGCCAGAGAGCAACTCCAGAAGTCACAAAAAGACTTGCCAGGGTCCAAAGATTAGATCTTAGTGTTTAAAATGTAACACACTATGCTAATATAAGGATTCCTATAGGCTGTATGTAAATGCTATAGAATTTGTATCTTGTACTACATTGGTAGTGGAAATTAGAATATTCATCATGGAAGGTTTATTGTATTGTAAATGGGAAATCGGTCTCTTTTACTCTCTTGTTTTACTCTCTTACTCCTCTTCCTCTCTTCTCCTTACTCTCTCTCTTTACCCTCCCTCTTCTCTCTCTCTCTCTCACCCCTTTTATCTCTTTGTCCTGCTTTGGGGCTGTGCTGGGCAGCCCCTAGCAGCATCTTTTATAATAAACTGCAGCTGTAACCTTTAGCTTCAGCAGAGCGTTTGAGTTTTGTCCCACATGTCTACCCCGATACAAAGAATCGCGGAGACTCCGGCACAGAACATCCCTGTGCAGACGCTGTGCCATTCCAGGGAGTCTCACATGACATGAGATGCTTCTATTTAGGGGTCTGAATCAAGCCCTATTTCTCCCAGGTTGATTCCCACCCTAAATGTCAGTTTTATCTACATTAGATACTCTGATAAAGTTCACAAATATATCAGTATGTTTTAAGCTAATATTTAGACCCTAGTTAATTAAAACCAGGTTTTTAATCAAGAGCTGTCTTAATTTCCTCTTTATGAATGTTAATATGATTTTGTAAATTGTTCATTTTTATCAGTGTCATGCCAATGCCAAGGATTTTCAAAAGATTTCTTGCCAAAACAGTTTATGTACATGGAATAGTGGAGCCTGTGATAAGATTCACACAGGAAGTTATTCCATTACGAATTCTTTTCTGCAAGGATTTTAAGCCTGCAGGCTGCACTTACAGATAAAAGAGAATCTTGGAAATTAGTAGCATCTAATCCAAAGTATCCTTTTTTTTCATTCTAATAACATTGTTTTAAAAGATTTCTCATTTTTATGGGAACTTTGGGAACAAATGCTTATAAATTCATGAGCTTTTCCCCCCTCTTAAATTACAAATGAGCAAAAAAGTAAGGTTTAATTCAAATTACATTTTCCAATGGAAAACAATCTGGCAACATGCATGAAAAAAGAATTTATAAAATTCTCATTCATTCAACTGTTTACTAATTTGCATTGCCATGTTTTCTTCTTTAGAAACACAAAGTATAATACATTTTGCCCCAGAAGGGAATACGGTGACTGATGGTCTCCATCAAGGTTTTGTTGGCTCTCTTGTGCAAAGCCCAGATTTCACAATATGCTGTACTTGTGGTTATTGAGCCTCTGACAGCTATAACTGTGGAACAGAAATGGGTGATCTAAGTTGGAGCAGGTTGTACAACACTTACTAGGTAATATATTATTCAAATTATGTGATTCTTGAGCAGTCTTAAAAACTGTCAGTGGACTAGACTGGGTATCAGAGGAATAAAACAACACATGTCTGCTGTGCTGTGCTAAAACATCCTGCTTAGCTGGGGTGGCCTTGCTGCTTCACAAGTTAATTTACCTGGGGCTAACTTGAATATATCTACATAGCACTGCATTTTGTAGCAACACCTGACTTGGAGAAAATAACCCTTAATGTGCATCTTTCCAGACAATACAGAAACTGATTTTGCAGGCAGTGCAGCCAGGAGATTTGGTTTTTCTGGGTCTTTCTAGGTGAGATAATTTCTTAGATATAATTTTCCAAAATAGCATTAGAAGACATTTCAGAACTTGAGAAGTCTTTTGTTCATCAAATTATCATGTATATAACTGTAAATATGACCCAACAGTTTTAGAAGATTAAAAGCATTTCCTTAAACTGGAGCTGAAAACCATTTGTGAGCAATTAAAGGGGAGATACTGGTGCAAGAGACAGATGGAAGATGGCTAAAATCTTAAGACTGGCATCTTATTTTTAAATTATTGCTTTCTTGTTAAAATAAAATGTCTTTAAAGGACATTGTTTCATACAGGGCAAATACATCTGCTCAGAAAATCATGTCCTTGAGTCAAGGGGCTTGAAGTGAAAGTCATCCAGTATCTGAGGAATTATGCAGAAACAGTTACTAGGAATATAGTAAACTGTGTTCATGAAGTAACTTCACTAAAACATCTGTCAAAGACAGGGAAAGACAAAAATAATAATCACAATTCTGATCTCTGACTTCTCATATAGCACTGGACACAGGATCTTTGGATCTGATTATCTTTTCTGCATAAAGTAATATATTTCACAGCCTGCTCTAGTGGAAGATGTCCTTGCCCCTGTCAGCAGGTTTGGAAAGAAATGATCTGTGAGGTCCCTTCCAACCCAAACCATTCTGTAAGTCTGTGATGTAGTGGAGACTAATGCTTGTATTTCAGTCTTTCAAAGCTTTTGGTTTGTGAATGATTTTCATTCATAAAGAATGTTCTGGACTTTTCTCCTTAATGGGAGTAAATTCTGTCATTTCTACTTGTCTAGCTTTAGACCTAGGTGTTGTATCCCCTTTAACATTTTTTCCATTGGAATGATTTATCTATAGCCATGAAAAGTATTCTCTATTTGTAGGAATAAGGGATGGTGATCCAATCACTGCTTGACTCCTTTGAAATTAGCTGATAGAAAAGCTTGTGTTTCTCCCAGAGATGCCAAACTCACACATCTGTAGCATTCAGTAGATATTTTATGGGTAGGTTTTTTATTTCTGTTATGCATGTGATTCAAAGTTTGTTTAATATTTTGTTTAATAAAGAGCTTCTTCAACCTAAGTATCACCCCTGAGATGCAGACCTAAAAATACAAGCTATGGCATGAACCTGCACTGTTATAGCTACCACAGCTGTCTCTGTGACTACTTCTAATTCAAACTAGGAATTCAAAGTAGAATTGTGCATGCAGACTAAGTTACTTCACCTCTACACTGGGTTGCTGATTGTAAGGATTTCTGAAAGGCCAGTAACTGTGGAGCAGCTGCTGAATTACAGCTTCCCCACCAGTCACCTGTTCCTCTACACACACATCACAGGAGGTTTTTTGACTCTCTGATGGAACCACTGGGCTTTTATTACAAGGAAATGCTTGCCTTGTCCAGAAGCTATTCCATGTCTAATACACAATCAATGATAAAAGTAAAATAAAGCAAAAATGACTGGGCAGCCTCATCATCCCACAGCAAATCTGCTCTCTGCAGCAAATCTGCATGACAGAAGTTCTTCTCTTCTTGCAGCGTGCTGATAATGCAGCAGCAGCAAGGAAATGTCATTAACACTTCCACTGAGAGCAGAAAATCCCATATAGAGGGATCCTCACTGCCTTTGTGAAAGATTCTATATATCTTATTATTTATATCCAGTTCCTACCTGCATATCTGATCAAAATGATGTTACAGTAGCAAAATACAGAGGATTTTTTCTTTCTTCTGAAAAGAATCAATGCCAGGAAATAATAGGGGGAATAAGGCAAACTATGGCAAGGCAACAAAGTCTTTACACAGACCTTCCAGAATGTGCTGAAGTGCTGATTAAGAGAAACACTTAAGCTTTACTTGATTCCTTTTTTGAGATAAAGGGGTTTAATCAGAAGCTGTAAGTATACCCAGAAGGCTAATGCTTCCCTGAACACTCTGCTGGAGAGACTGCCATGAAAACTTTAACTTGCAGAGAAACTTAACACTTCATAAAAGGTAGACTTGGAAGGAGTGTCTGGTTTTCTATCCTTTAGAATCATAAAATGATTTGGTTGGTAAAAAAAAATTAGTTACAGTAAAAATTAAGAGGGAGAATTCCATGGACTTGAAAAGTTTAGACACCAAGTTCTCCAATTTTAACTAAGATATGATGACCCTGAATTCAGGTGTAAAATTTGAGAAAGGATGAGTTAAAACATGCAGACAATCTATTAGTTTTGGCAGAAAGTCTTCAGGATCAGTCTCCTGAGAGAGAAGTGTTTCATGTTTTTCTGTATGGAATAGTTGTATCAAAGTTAGGTGACAGGGCCAGCAGAAGGGTTTTGTTTTTTTGGTTTTTTTTTTGTTTTTTTTTTTTTTTTTGTTTTTTTTTTTTTTTTGTTTTTTTTGTTTTTTTTTTTTTGTTTTTTTTTTTTTTTTGTTTTTTTTTTCTTTGCCATCTTGGGCAGACCAGAAAATTTTCTGACAGACGCAACAGCAATTCTTAAAAACCTTGTTGTGTCCTTGTCATTTCAGTTTCTCACCTCCTTGTAAGCATTCACCTCCTGTCTTCCCTTGCCAATCATGCACTGGAATCACAGCTGTACTTCTTATTTTAAGAAATAAAGGTATGCCTTGTATGTAAGGTAGTTCTTCCAGCATCCAACATCAGCTGCTTTTCACTTTTTCTTCTGGCCTGTGCACCTCAGAAATAAAACAGAATCTTCAGGCAAAGTCCAGGTGAAGCTAACTCTGCTTTTACAAAACTCAAGGCAGGTTTAGTCAGGAGTGTGAAGGGGACAAAGCTAAGCTGTATTGCCTCTTTAGAGATCACATCCACAAATGCAACAGCCAAGGTACAGAAACACAAAATCTCCTTCAGAAGAGTTAAATCTGCCAGCATAGATATGTAAGGCCAAATCCTGAGTTAGTGTAAATCAGCATTGACAGTAAACACATTTATGATCCACTCCAGTATCTTCCTTCACCTCTGCAATAAACTTCCCATGATTTTCCCTTAGGGAACTTCAGCTTTAAATGCTCATGACATTAATTCCTTTTTTTTCTTCCTCAAAACAAGAGCAAATAATCTTATAAGATCTTAAGCAATTCCTACCTTCTTCTTCAAGTACAATTTGAAGTCTTGATGTTGCTATAAATACCAGGAAACACAGACAGTGCATTGCTCAGGTCATGCAGATGACAGCTGGAATTATTCCTCTGTCACCATCCTAATACTTCTCCATCATCTCAAAAAAAAAAAAAAAAAAAAAAAAAAAAAGTGTATTGTACCTTTCAACCCACTAATAAAGCAGCATCCTTTTCTCACCATATTGATATATTGAAATGTTTGATTTCCATCTCACAAAAAAGCCAAGGGTCAGTGTTAACTTCTGTATGTCTCAACACCCTTTAGCAGAAAAACATATTTCCTTTGCAGTATCTTTTGCAGTTGGCAGCATCACTTTTCAACATAATAAAATAGAAAACTCTTCAGTCAGAGATGAGCCAGAGAAACAATCTTGCTCTGCCCAGTCTGTGCTCTGATTCCACTTGAGATCCACAGGCATTTGCAGAAATGCTTTAAGAAAAAACCAAACTAAATAGAAAAAAGCCCTCGTGCTTATTCCATTCTTCCATAATAAGTTCTGAGGGAGCCATTCCTGATGCACTGTGCTCTCAGACTATCAGAATATTGAAAGGGGAATGTGCAGACCACAGGAAACAGTCCAAATATCTTAAAATAAGAATTATTAGAGATTCTGCTGGCATGTGCAAATTATAGAATAGGATCTGGATACTTGGCACTCGTTCTGACTGTAATTTGCTGCATTTGACTAGTCTGCTGTTTGCTTCCCCACAACCCATGGGATGCCTCTGGCTAAAACATTGTTTGTAACCTGGATTTCTATTTTATTAACCTTCTCCTTTATCTAATGACAGTCTGTCATGTTCTGGGATGCCAGAACAATGTTTGCCTGATAAGCTGTCTCCTGGGAAAACAGGCAGTTCTAGGGATAAAAGCATACAAAAATGGCCAGCTTCAGCAAAAACTGCTGCTCTGGGAACCTCCCTTAATTAACATGTGCTCTACCCTTGGTGCATTTGTGCTGCCACAAATGTCATTATTTCCAGTTTATTAAGGATGCCTGCAAAGAGAGGAAGGTTTTTCTGGAAACCTGATCTCCAGTATATCTTTCAGATTGGCAGTATGAAAATAAAGTGTTCTTGGGGGAGGAGGAAGAATTAGCAAAGAGAAATTTTGTTATGAAACTGCAGCTTTGAGTTACATGTTTTCATTTGGAAATATTGTATAGAAATATTCTAGTACCAGGACTCTGCTATGAGCTATCTGTCTTCATTGTGCATATTTAATATGCATGGAGAGAGCAATAGCTTGTGATTTTTCCCTTGGACTTCCTCATTTCATTTCCCTCCATTACCTCCTTTACAGCTTGCAGCACCACAGAATAGATATTCCTTTGGCATATTCTTTTTCTATCTTCTCAGCCACCACTGGATTCCTTCCTGACAAGAGAATTTCCTGACCAATAAATAAGGTTTCTTATATCAGCAGTTTGAAACACAGGTGTGAAATGCAGTGAAAATATCATGTACTGCAATTTAGACATTCTCCATTTTAGTGACTTGGTCAAATTTTGATCCCCAGCTCATGCATCAATCATTGCCTCATTCCTTTTCTGAGTCTGAGAGTTTAATATGGACCATGCACTGTCCTGTGAGAATCCCCAGAGGAAATCAGAGAACAATTTATTTAATGAATATATCACCATTATCACTGTAATAGGCAGTTTCCTATTGATTAAAATATGAAAATATCTTATGTCCTTCTTGCCTCATTGTCATCAGATGGATGCCCAGGACTTCACCTGTCCTAATACCAGCTACATTACATCATGGTTCAGGTAAAATTCTTTAACTTTGGTGCTTTTTTGATATTTCTTTAGACTAAGAATCTCAAGTGAAAAGCAGTTTTATCTTCTTCATAGTACATACACTCACAACTTCTGACAAAAAAAAGTTCCAATAACTTCAGAAACTGAATATTTTTTCAGCATTTCAGCAAACATTCCTCTGTAGTAGCCTCATACCAGTTAACTGAACACTACATCTCCCCCCTAAATTCTACAAACTTTCTGTTAACTCTGGGATGTGCTCTTCAGCTTTCATTAGTTTCTGGTGTTGGGTTGGATATTTTTTATAAGATGTTTTTTTTAGTTTGTGTTTTAATGAAGTTAACAATTAAGCCAGGAACAGACTGTGAAAAAGCAATATAAATTATTTAATTTCGTATCTGCTTCTTTTTCCTTTTCATGATTGACATGTCTTTATTGCAAGGGTTTTATTTCTGTATGTCCTCTGTGCTCAGCAGACTCTGTATAGCTGTAACATCTCTAATTAAGCAAAGCCAATGCCATAGCAGCCAGAAATCTCCCAGGTAGATGGATCCAGTGGTGGCAGCTCTAGCCCAAGGGTACTGCTCCCTTGGAGGCACATTGATTAGATTTTACAGCTCATTACTTAAAATCAGGAGAAATATAATCTTCAAGTAAACTGTTTGCAGCCTAATTTCTCTACATAATTAATTGTTCTTCCCCAAGAAGGGCAGATCCTTCTTGCCACATGGTCTTTTCATTGCTATTAAACTATTTATTGAGGTAGTGTGCATGGGAAGCTCAGCTAATTGTAAACAGCTGAATCCTAATATGACTTTGATAGAAATAAGGTTTAGTGACAGAGTGCTGGCAATTTTTTAACTGGAACTAAACTCTATCACCCTATTTTAATTCAGAGGATAAATTAAATGCCAATCTGAATGCCTGCATCTGTTACAACAGCCTATATGCAATAAAGGTAGTTGAGAAAGCAGTCAGAAAAGAACATTATGCTTCTCCAGGCTTGTCTTTGCTATTGCCATGCCTCTAATTGTTCAGGAATGTTTAGTGTGGTTCAGATACAGAGCTGATACCATATGGTGAGGCATCTCTCCCACCTATGGCTCCTGATACAGGAGCCTCTGGAGAGAGGGGATTTGGTTGTGCTGGAAAATTGTGGGCAAGAAACTGATTTCATTGCCTGAGACAGCTGCCAGGTGAAGGAGGGACCTCTGATGGCAGGATCTGGAGAGCTGTCAGCAGCAGGTCTGGCTCTCTACCTGCCACTGAACAGAGCCCAACAGTAAACTATTTACTTAAACTGTTCTCATTTCAATTTTCAAATCCTACTAAGTGTGAAATAGCATTAGGTTTGCAACAAAGGAGGTGTCAGGCTGCTAATGTTCATAGCTAGATGTACACAAGGATGCAAATACACCTCTAACAGAGCTTCCACTGTGCTGTCCCAGCAGCTTGGGCATCACTTAACCATAAAAAAGTGAAGTATCTTTCAGCACTCCCAGCTGACACTGCAAATAGACTGAAAAACACAATGACAGTTTCTAGTCTTTGTGCAGAACTTCTCCCTGTAGTATCTTCACAGCTAGAGAAAAGGAAAATGCTGTGTGGGCAGGAAACTAAGTGTTGTTACAGGACAGTTCAAATATATTTTTATGATTCAACTGTGAATGCAAATATCTTAATATTCCTCCTTAACAGAAACAATGTCTCTATGATCCATAGGCAAATATCAAGATGTCAGGACACTCCTCCATTTTCTTCTTTTTTAAAGAAGGAAATGATACTGTATTTCCAGAAAAGAAATCAAAAAGCAGATGTCAGGAAAAACTATGAACTTGGAACAGTCATGAAACCACATATTCTAGTGAAAGCTGGAGCAATGCTAATTCAGGTAAGGAATGACTTGAAAGCCTTTTACTCCTCATCACACAGACAGTTCAGTCAGTAGATTGGATAGGATTGCAGAAATCCAAGTGCCTGCACCTTTGTTAAAAAGCCTTCATGTAAGTCTGTACATTTGTTAATGAGGCCTCAAGACAGCTGAGCATGAGCAGGCACCTCAAGCTGCTGAACAGGGGCAGGCACAATTAAGGATGTTCTTGCACAAGTCAGTTCTGCTGGGATCTCCTCACAGCCTTCATTATAAACTTGTGATGCAGACATGAATCTAAAACCACAGAAAATTAAGATAAATACTCTGTTAGTGATGGAAAAGACAATCTGGGAACAAGAGCATTAATGTGAACAGGGTTTTATTTCTGCCTGCTCTGGCCCTGGTCTGGTCCTCTGTTGGGAGAATTACAAGGTGCCGTGTCTCCTGCACTACCCCAGCCTCAGCCCAATGATTTCTTACTTATTTCTGGTCTAAGATTTAAGAGCAAAAGTGACAAGCAGAGTCTCTTTCTTCACAGCTGCATAAGCAGGCTCATGACAACTTAGGAAAGAAGAAAAATACGTGCTTTTGCTATGACTGTACAAATATAAAATACATCTTTTTTCTTTGTTGTAAATTTCCATAACTGAGATCTCAAGCATCAGAGCTGGCTGACAGGAAGATTTTTTTTCTTACAAATGTGAGTTTGACAAATGTAAGGACAGAGTGTCCATTCTGGTCATAGGAACATTCAACAACTTTCTTTGAAGGACAGAAAAGTTGCCATGAGTCCAAAAATAAGTAAAGTATTAATATTCTTAATCATCAGATGTTTATCAAATAATTGTATCACCATTACTTGTAAATCAAAAAGAGAGGGAGCTCCCTGAGGGAACATTTGTGTAACTCATCTGGCCCTGTTCCTTTGTTCTGTCAGTAACTAGGTCCATTTCTGCCCTCAGGTTTAACCTTCAGCCTCCTTTCATTATTTGTGCTGTTCATGTGTCATCCAAGACTTGTGAGTCCCCACCTTGAATTTTGCATCCAACTTTGGGGTCCCCAGCACAGGGAGGAGGTGAATCTCTTGGGGTGAGGCCAGAGGAGACCCCCAGGATTATCAGAGGGATGGAGAGCCTCTCCCAGGGGAAAGGTGGGATTGTTACTGGGAAGGAGAAGCTTCAGGTGACTGAATTGTGGCCCTCCAGTGCCTGAAGAGAGCCAACAAGAAAGATGGAGAGGGGCTTTTTACAGGAGCCTTGAGTGACAGGACAAGAGGCAGGAGCTTCAGACTGAAAGAGAGCAGGTTTAGATTACGAAAAAAAACCAATTACTTGTGAGGGTGGAGAGGCCCTGGCACAGGGTGCTCAGAGAAGCTGTGGCTGCCCATCCCTGGAAGTGTCCAAGGCCAGGCTGGATGGGGCTGGGAGCAATTTGGCCAGTGAAAGGTGTCCTTGCCCATGGCAGAGAGCTGGGAGAAAATTGTCTTCAAGGTCTCTTCCAACCTGTGATTCCATGATTCTAGGATTTGTTAGGATGGCAAATCCATTAAATGTGCCACACTGCAAGCCCTACAAGCTGTGCCTGTGCTCCTCACAGCCACGTTGGGATGATGGTCCCTGCCTACATGGAAAAGCATGGGCAGCTATTTTCCTCAGCACTTTTTCACAAGTAGCCCTGCAGCCCCTGAATTCCAGCAAAACCAAGGAGATGTTACTTTTTCCCATATCCAAAACCAATTGAAAACCAATTGAAAACCACAAAAGTGCTTTACGGGTTTTGGAGCATCAGACAAAGACTGGAAGAAATTTACTTCAAATAATAAAATGACAAATCTCTCTATGAATAAATATATATTTTTTAAAAATTAGAGATCTGGGGCTACTAATAAGAGTAGCATTATTCCTTCAAAAGAAACCACAAGAAAGTTACATAAATAACTTTTGGTCACCTATGCAAATGTAGAAGAAGGACTTAAATTCACAGAAATTTCATTGTGTGCCTAAGTCTATAACAGAACAGTACATTCTTATTAAATTGTGTACTTGTTCATCTATCTGCATATACAAAAAAAATAAATTTTAATAACAAAGAAAAAAAACAAACATCTTCCATAATTATAAGTCCTGTTTTTGTTTTAAGTTTCTGTGGTAAACTGACCCAACAAGACTTTCTATGGCCATGTTGTAGCTCTGTTACTGTGCTTGATCTGATGTGAAAAAGCAATTTATCTGAGGTGGCCTGGTCTTTCTACTTCAAATGTGTTATTCATCTAAATTCCTGTATATAGATTTTGAAGTATCTCAGGCTCTGAGTAGTTTTAAACAAGTGATATTATTTGCACAGAAATGAACTGAAAGGTAATGCCACTTTTCTCATAGGTGTTAAATTTGACAGTGACTGTGCCTCAAGATTCAAAGGGTAGTTCAGCAACTGAATGATTATGAAAAATAATAGAACTGGCTTCCAGAGCACTCTCAGTTGTGATTTGAGTGCAGCCAAGTGACCAGAAGGAGTTAGATGACAGTTTAATTTCAGGAGAACAGACGTTCACAGCACAAAACCATTACCAAAACTTACAGCAGTGAGATTCATCTGAAAAGGGTGAAGGACTTAATGCATTTGGAACCTGAACTACCTCTGGGTCAAGCCAAAAGTGCCCTGAGGAGAAGCTTGAGCTGTCACGGGGAATAGGAGACTTTGATCTCCAGGGCTGTATCAATCTTCAATCAGCACTGAATTAACAAGAACAATTCAGGAGCAAAGTGAAGGCTTCTGGGCTCTTATCACAGCCAGTCCTCTGTGACCTTCACAACAAATCTAGGCTGGAAAAACAGTTGTGTAACCAAGGCTGCACAAGGGAAAGTGATGCAATAGCCAAACTTTAGAGGACAGCACAGGTCTGTAGCTCCTGATGAAAGGGAATCCAATCAAAAATAGCCAGGGGACACCCAATGGAGGAGATGGATAGCTGATGACCTCTGCAGCTCTTGGCAGTAAATGTCATTGTTTGCTAACAAAAAAGATCAAAAGTCCCTGCTAAGTTGCTTTGCACTACTTCTGCTTGCTGTTCTCAATCAGTTCCCTATTTTCACTGCATTTATTGTGATCCACTGAGGCTGTTGCTGCCTTTTGGAAGGGATGCAGGTCTCTGGTATAAGCACACACCTCTTTGCCAGGTTTCATCCTGCTGAAGTTTCGCTCTTGAATAGGCTGGAAATTATTCCTGCATTTGTCTGTGACATAAACAAACACTCATCATGGACAAAAACACTTAAATTTGAATGTTTGCATTCAAATTCTTCATAAATAATGTATGCTTAGAAGATGTTTAGATTCCTGGTTTTTTGGGTTTTTTGCCCACCATCTATGGCAAGGGCTATTCCAAGATAGGAGTCTCCAGCCTTCCTAATCTATGACTGCACTAAAAGTTGTTGGTTATCATAATTTTGACCTTTCTTGAAAAGGAATGTAAATTAAGTTCTGTTGCAGCCCTCCCTGGCAGGTGCAACTGCCTCACAGTTTCTTTTATTTATGGTCAGCTTCCCATGCTGCAGTTCCCAGTGTCACACCTCTGATCCATCCCAGCTGGCATAAGGCCACATGGGAAAGCAGGAACACAGAGCTGCTTACTCACTTTTGTTATGTCTAGGCTGGTAACCAGTGTGCTGTGTGGTTCTCAGGGAGATTTTCCCTGCAGATTCAGCAGTGCATGTTTCCCTCAGATGCACCTGATCCTATAGGAATCCTGGGTGAAAGCAGGAGGAGGGTGAATCCCCTGAGCCAATCTGGCTGTACATGCTCTTCCCTTGATTTCTGAAGGTCTGGGAAGTTCTGAATCTCCCTGAAGTTCAATGATCCCACTGGATTCAAGCACACCTGCAATATTCTGCACAGCACACCTGGGACATAGTGTTGGGACCCCACAACCCTGATTTGTCCAGACAGGACTGATGGAAGAAAAGGTCCATTAGCTCTTCCCTAAAGGATGGCTGTCTCCAAGGTAAATCACAGAAGCAGAGAATGGGTAAGGTTGGAAAGGACCACAATGGGATGTCTCTAGCTCCTCAAAAACAGAGGGAGCCACTGTGCTTGGGGTGAGTGGTGGGTTGTGTTCTTCCTCCTCCACAAAGGTTGTGGTTTGGTTTTTTTTTTGTTTGTTTTTTTGGTGTTTTTTTTTTTGTTTTTTTGTTTTTTGTTTTTTTGTTTTTTTTTTTCTGGAATGGTGCTAATGTGAGTTCATGTGAGATTCTTTCACTCTCTCAAAAGTTTCAGTCTGGGGATCAGAGAGCATCACCTCCCTTCATCTGATTCATGACAGTGAATTCTCCTGCACAGACACTGTATACACAGAACTAAAAAAAAACAAAAAAAAAAGGGTTATAATGAAGACCTTGGCAGCTGCTACCTAGGACTCATGGCTGGAGAGACCTTAATCAACCCCTGAGCCTGCTGTGATCACCACTGCTACTCTCCAGCTTCGTGTGATGTATGCCTCAGTGCTCAGCCACTGTACACAAGATGTTTGAAAAAGCAGAAGGCACCAACATAGATCAGTCCTGCCCAGAACAGGAGAATCTACCAGGTGAAAATTGCACTTGATGTAAAACTCATTTTCCTGTCCTGCAAATTTTTAAAAGTGCTGTTAAATGTTTTAGTAGTGTTAATAAATGATGCTTAAGGCACTTTGGAGAGAATAACAATCTGTGCTGTTATACTAATAATGCATACTTTTAATCTCTTCTGCAGCAGAACATGAGAAAGCAAAGTTTCTCTTTGCTTAGGGCTTCAGCCAGGGTTGTAATGTTGTTAGATAAAATGTTGAACAGGGAAGAGGCTAATTATTATTATCCTCAAACAGTTACACATCATGCACTGAGCTCCACAATAAATTAGGAGATTATAGCAATAACAATCCAAGTGAAAGTGCTGCTTTTAGTCACTTTCAGGTTTGGAGAATTTATAGCTCATAATTTTTGGTTTTTCTATGTAACCATGAAAACCAAAGCATTTTTGTCATCCATGGATCCCAGAACTGGAGCTGTTTGCAAAACAACATTTTGGAACTCATACTGGCAGTAACATATTCCATTCAGGGGGCAATGATAGAAAATTGGAAATGGGCAGGTTTTGATTAGATATTAGGAAGAAATTCTTTACTTAGAGAATAGTGAAACATTGGCACAGTTTTCCCAGAGAGGTCATGGCTGCCCCATCCCTGGAAGTGTTCAAGGCCAGGTTGGATGAGGGTCTGGTAAATGACATCCCTGTCCACAGCAGCAGGTTTGAAACAAGATTATCTTTAAGGCTCCTTCCAATACAAACCATTCTATGATTCCATTATTCTGTTCTCATATAGACTGACACAAAAGCCAGAACTATTTGAATGAGGCAAAGTGCTGGTGTATTAACTCAGTTGCAGAAGAAAGTCCAGTTTGTTTGTACAACTATAGATTTATAGGAGGGCATTTGAAACAAATCAAGTAAATCAATTAAATGGATGGATAAGAGTGCATGAAAGAAGGCAACTAAGCAAATGAGAAATAATAAACTAAGACAGGAAAGTGAACACTGCTTTCATTCAGTTTGATATTGCAGATAGTACTAATCCAGGATGGTTACTGTCATACTTTCCCTGTGAGGATCAGAACAACACAGCACTTCCCTGAATCACACTGTGAGTCAATAAATCTACTGTACAATACCATTCTTTGCAATTGTGTCCTACATGTCCCCTTCTTTAATGGGAACTACTAAAACCCCTACAGATGCTTTACACCACTGGGCACTGAATGAATGTAGAGCAGCCTTTAAGGCAGGACTTTATCATCTACCAAATATTTTAAGCTGTTTGACTGTACTTGTCAGGATCTCTGAGACAGGAGACAGTGCAGAAAAATCAATTAATCTTACAAATCTTACCTCTTTAAAAGGCAGTAGTTAACAGCAGAATCACTTTCTCTTTGCTGGTTGGAGGTGGAGGAGATCAATCCACTGCCAGTCAGCTCAGCTGAGCCAGGGTGGGTTACCAGAACAGAGCAGAATAGAACTGATCCTCCAGAACCATAAAAATTTCTATGTAAGAATTTTTGTAGTAACAAATCAAGCCAATCTCTTGAACATTACTTTGATCTCAAAATCTTGAGAATGTTGGAATAGATCCAGGCAGAATATTTCACCCAGATTTTGTTCCTTGGTTTTAAGGGAGGGTAATACAACAAAGAAAAATTAATTCACTGCCCAAGAAGGGACTACACCCCTCGAAAAACTTTGAAACTCATAAAATAAAATTTTCTGGATTTGTGGATTGCTTTCATTTTGCTTTATGCTTGTATTTTTGTTTGGGGTTTGATTTTATTTGATTTTGTTTTGTTTTCCAGTAGGAAATTTGTCAAAACAGCAACTAGGACAGGTTTGATGCTTGATAAAATTACTTTCTTTCTTTAAAAGAAAATGTTTTCTCCAATATTCCCTACCCATCCTTAGTCTACTTCTATTCAAACATCAAAAAAAGATGGTGTGATACTCTTTCACTCATCTGAATCATATGTAAAGTTGAATCCCAGGTGTTACCACATAATGCATGCTGTGACCCAAGGATCAATAACACATCCTGCTATTGATGCACTAGAAATGCTCTGGATTTATTTGGACCTTTTCTCTGTCCTCTGTCTCAAGAGGACATTCTATTCCTTATATTTTGCAATACCCACATGCTGCTGTGTTCTGACCACAGAACATGTTCCTCTTATCCCAGTCAGCTGCATTATGTTGGGACACCATTAAATATTTACCTTCTGCAGCATAATGCAGCACTTAAACACTGAATTTGCCATTTCTGCCAGACAAACATAAACTATAGCAGGGCTTATAAAGTTATAAGTTCCAGATGGTGATGAATAAGTAATGTTGCACCCTGGGCCTAATTGCTCTAAGTTTTTAGATACCTGCAAACCATCAATTATACATTACAAGTGCTGCTCCTTAATTGTTTCTTGCTGGCACTTCAAAAGAAAATGTAGCACAACAATGACACTGTATTGCAGGGAATTTCTCTTTGAAAAGTGTTTCTTTGCCATTGCTAGATTTTTAAAATACTCCCTGGCTCTGAACAAAGTTTACAAAGCTGGCATTGAAAAAGTTCCCTGAAGATGAAGGAAAGGGAGTCCTCACCACCTGTTTTATGATAAAAATGGGAATTTGCTTGCTGCATGACACTCATTGTGCCTGATATATAATCCAATAAAAGGCTGGGCACTGTACTTCCCTTATTAGTGACTTTCACAGGCTGATCCAATTAACTTGGAATTTTCCCCTAAATCAGACTCCACCAGCAGCAGAAATAATGATTACTGAGTGGTCCATAGTTCACTGTATCCTTCCAGCTCCCACAAAGCCTGTTCCCAGCCTGGCTGCAAGCTCAGCAGGAATTAGCTGCCCCCATCCTTCACAAATCAGCAGATCTGTGTTGCCTGGTCAGCTCACTTATGTTTCTGCTCATTTTGACACAGCCCTGTCTTATTGCAAATGCATCCTGTGTTTGCCTCCCCTCAGTGAGCACTGGCCCAAATAAACCCTGGGCATGGCTGGGAATCAGCATGAGCAAGAAACTGCTTTCAGAAATGAGTTTGTACATGGCCATCCTCCTTGGAGATTGAGAAGTTTGATAGCTCAGAGAAAAGCTGTTCCAGGCCAGCTGGCCATGGAGCCAGAGGACAGAATCCTAGAAACATAGAGTCTATCACAGAATCATGGAATCATGGAAACACAGAATCACAGAATTATAGAATTATAGAATCATAGAATCATGGAATCACAGAGTAATAGAACATAGAATCAGTCATAGAATCATGGAATCATGGAAACATAGAATAATGGAACATAGAATCATTGATTCATGGAATCATGGAGTCATAGAATCACAGAATCATAGAAACATAGAATCATGGAGTCAGAATCATAGAATCAGAGAAACAGAGAATCATAGAAACAGAAATATAGAATCATAGAACATAGAATCAATCATAGAATCATGGAATCATGGAGTCACAGAATCATAGGATCATGGAATCATGGAATCATGGAGTCATAGAATTATAGAAACATAGAATCATAGAAACAATCATAGAATCATGGAATCATGGAGTCATAGAATTATAGAAACATAGAATCATAGAATCATAGAAACAATCATAGAATCATGGAATCATGGAGTCATAGGATCATAGAATCAGAAACGTAGAATCATAGAACATAGAATCATAGAATCAATCATAGAATCATAGAATCAAAGAATCATAGAGTCATAGAAACAGAATCTTAGAATCACAGAATAGTTTGGATTGGAAGAGACCTTTAATGACAATCTAACCCAACACCCCTGCAAAGATCTTCAGCTAGATCAGGTTGCTGAGAGCCCTGCCCAACCTGATCTTGAGTCTCCAGGGATGGAGCATCTACAACCTCTCTGGGAATCTATGCCAGTGTTTTTCCACCTTCACTCTAAAAATACTTCTCTAATCTAAATCAACTCCTTTTTCAGTTTAAAATGAGTACCCACAGGCCCTGTTAAAATCTTTGTCCTCATCCTTTTTTTGGGCTCCCTTCAGGTGCTGAAAAGACACAGTAAGGTCTCTGCAGAGCCTTCTCTTCCCCAGGCTGCACAGCCCCATTTCTCTCAGCCTGTCTTCCCAGTGCTCCAACCCTCTGAGCATCTTGGTGGCCTCCTCTGGACTTGATCAATTTAATTTTAACTACAGCAAAGATTGGAAAGCAACAAAACAAAATCATAGTCTGATGAATATAAAACTTCCTGTCTGCTGAGAAAATAAATTTCACAGAACTATTGAAACTGAGAGTAGAATCAGAACAAAATACTTCACCTCCTGCTACCTTCATCTTGCTAGATTTAATGGCAGGAAAAATAAATACAATTTTAAAAATCACGTGCCAGAATAAAATACTGTAGTGATTAGAATATCTGCTGGCTGATTGTATGGGTCAGTTCAAAAACTGGTTTCTTCTCAGGGAATTCACTGATAAATTGGATTAAGGAAATACACTTACACCATAGTCCATGTCTTGGTCTGCACATCAACATGTCACTGCCACAGCTTTTGGATTCCTCATAGTAACTCAGGAGCAAATATTTATTTCATTGATGTTTTCTGCTGTTTGCTGTGCTACTGAACACCTTCAGCACAAAGATTTGGGCTTCTGGCTGAAGGCAGACAAATTATTCTCAGAATATTAGACTACCTGAATGTCTACTTATTTTAAAGCTGAATTCCAGTGTCAGCACTGCCATCCTGTTTGCAGATTGTTCATTAGTGATCCAAAAGAGCACAGAAGCATAATAGAAAATTTTCCAGGTATTTCTGCAATTAGCTGCAGCTCCATTAGTGTCTTCACAATATATTTTATCAGGAGAAACTAAACATTCTTTAGGGAGAAACCTTAATCATTACTTAAGCATTCCTCTACTAATATTTAGCATCTGTTCTGCAGATGTATGCAGATGCCAAATATTTTTGTGTTGCTGAGTTTTCTATTGAGATTTTCAATTTTACTGTGAATAAATCCTCTCCTCTCCTCTCCTCTCCTCTCCTCTCCTCTCCTCTCCTCTCCTCTCCTCTCCTCTCCTCTCCTCTCCTCTCCTCTCCTCTCCTCTCCTCTCCTCTCCTCTCCTCTCCTCTCCTCTCCTCTCCTCTCCTCTCCTCTCCTCTCCTCATACAACAGAGAACCTGCAGTTCTCCTCTGATTATTTCACACCCATGTGATCTACAAAGCAATTTTTTTTTTCAAAAGTCCTGTATAGAGGGCAGATAAAACCAGGCACTGTGAGTCATCTAAATTGAGACAACCAGTACATACACAGCTACCTCCAGAATTTTCAGCTCACCAAAAATTTCCCAAATACACAACCTTAATGCATGATTCCTCCAAATTATCCTGTCTACTTCAGGACATCTCCTTCTGGAAAATATACATCATCTGAGTATTAGTCATTTCATTAGTTGAATCTGGGTCTGTGTGTCTCTTATTTGACTTTCAGTTGACTTGGATAGTTTTGCTGTGCAGTCTCTGACCCCACAGACATCAGTCAGCAAACACAGCTGCTCTGCCCCATGTTTTCACCTATTCCTTATTTCATGGATTTCCTCTGACCCACCTGCTTGGGTTTCTTCTAAATAGAATTTTCTTTCCTCTGTGAGTGCAAGTGCTTTGGTCTTTTTAATTCCTTTTCAAGTGCATGGCCCAAGCAATGACTTCAGCCTCTAGTTCTAAACTACTGCCCCATTACCAATGCTCAGTGTAGGATGTTCTGGTGAATTTTTCTCTCTCTTGGCAATGCAGAAGAAACTTTGGGCTTTTTCCCCCTCTGTTGGAACATGAATCCCAGCCAGTGACTTGGTTGTTTGTTTTATAATGGTGAACCTATAGCTGCCTATATATTTTTTATTTCAGTCAACCTGATCATCCAAGTGCTGCAGAGCCCAGTCACCCTGTTTATAAAAAAATATTAAAAAAATAGGGAAAAAAATTGCATTTAAAATGAGCATTTTATTTGGAAAAGATAGTCCATACCTACAAAGATGTCTATATTTTTGTAATAGAAAGGAGGATAGAGAAGAAGAGAATTGTTTGGGCTCAAGGAAGAATTTCTGTGCCATTTGAAGTCACTGGAGACAAAAATCAATAGACCCCAATTGTCCTCAGTTGCACTATTTTCTACAATCACAGATTTTAGAGTTGGAAGAGATATATTAGGCTTATCTAATCCATCTCTTGGTCATACAACTGTATTGTTATTTAAAGTACATTCTCCACTGCCTTTCCAGATTTAGCTTTTAAAACCTGTAAAGCTTGAAATAGCAGGTTAAAGACAAGAAGTGACTATTTAACTTAGGCTTATTCTGTCCTTCTACTAAAATACAGCACTAGAGCACTTTCCTCTAAAACTGTGACCTTTGTGTATTCCTCAGCTCCTTTGTGACATTGCACTTGCTTTACAGCAGTGAAGATACAAAAAGTTTAAGCAGATTTCATTTGAGACTTAAGTAGATTGTCCCTGGGATTTCCATCCATTTTAAAGAATACATATTTCTGTCTCATTATACTTTGCTGAGTTACTCTGAGTGTAAAATAGCAGTGCAAAAGGAGAATCTCATGGAAGAAGAAAGAAGGCTCAGGTAAAGTCTGGTTGTCAGGCAATATTGTAAAAGATTATTCACATCCTGCACACAACACACAGCTGTTAGGAGCTCAGCAGCTGGGAAGTGGGAGAGTTTAGGAAAAAGGCTTTAAACCATGAAAGGGATCTGCAGAAAGACTGAGGAAAATAGTCCATGTAATAATGAGCAAAGCAGCTGCTGAGACCCTGGAGAGTTGAACATTTCATAATATCCCATTTGTCAGGTAAAGCACCTTGGCCTTGATTCTGATCTCACCTGCTCAGATGTTGCAGTGCTGCCTTTTCACTGACTCAGCAGATGACCCTGATTTCTACCATCACAATTCAGAGCAACCTTTGTCCCTTGCACTGGAATGCACGTGGGTTATTAATGAATTCTTTTGCAAGTTTAACCTTGTAGCCTCTAAAGATTCTAGATCCCATTTGTTTTAGGGTGAGAAAAAAATAACCTCAGGAAAAGCCATACAAATAATAAATGTATTCTGACTTCTAACTGGATCCTGGATCTTCCCATTCCCTGGTATTCTTTCAATGTCAGAATGTTTTCATTTCTGACTGTTGTTTTTTTCAGTGAGAATATTTCTCTTGTATCATATATTGACATCTTTTAGCTGCTTTTTCAGCTCAAGCATTCAGAAAGTTGCTGTTTCCAAGTTTTTTTTTAAAACAATTTTATTTTTCCCCACCAGGGAATCTCTGTTTTCAAGGAAGAAAGAAAAAGGCAAATCTCAGGAGGCTGCAACACAGAATGACAGGAACAGAGCTGTTGCTGGTTCTTGCTCTCACCTTAAGTCATATGGAATGCAAATTATCCATGCAGCCACATTCAGGGGAGATGTTCTGACATAACAGATGTAGAGGGACTACTCTTTTATTGAGACTCAATAAAATCACAGAATCACAGACACACAGAATTGCAGAATGGCCTGGATAGGACCTTAAAGATCTCATTCCAACCCCTCTGCTTTGGAGAGAGACACCTTCCACCAGCCCCTGTTGCTCAGAGATCCTTCCAGCCTGGCTCTGAACACTTCCAGGGATGGGGCAGCCACAGCTTCTCTGGGCAACCTGTGCCAGGGTCTCACCACCCTCACACTAAGCAATTTTTTCCTAACATTTAATCTAAACCTACTCTCATTCAGTTTGAAGCCATTCCTTGCTGTCCTTCACAATATGCCCTTGTTAATAGATAAAATCCCTTAGCCTTACCCATGATGAGCATTTCCATCCTGTTTGATCAGAGCTGGGCTTCAAAAACCATCAAAATCTTCGCCAGTTCAATGCAAATATCACATCAGTGCTTTGTAGGGCAGGCAAGAAGTTACAAACTGCCTCCAAAGGAAGATAAAAAAAATAGCAAATGTTATTACACAGCTCTGTAAATGGATAGTGCATCCACAGATTGCATATGATATGCTGTCCTGATTCCAAAGGAATAGAGGAGTTAGAGAAGCATAGCAAAGTAAGAGATTCCAAAGAAAGAGAGGAAATATACAGGACATTCTTCTGCCTGGGACATAATAGAATGAGAGGAATATAGCAATATGTGCAGCACCTTAGAGTAAGCATCAGTTGAGGACTTTAATCCTCTGCTGCATTTTGTAAGATGAAGAATGTGTTTCTATATTCCTTGATCTCCTATTTCATTAAAAAACAGTAATTCCTTATAGTTCCAACTATTAGAACAATATATACTTCAGCCATCTCTAGGAACTAATTGTCTTTGAATGTTGCTAAGACCTTTGCATCAATGATGGAGAAAAATGTGCAGTTTTGCACTGAAGGTCCATTTTGGTCCAGCTACTGTAGCTGCCCATGAGGATGCAATGATTGAGGCATCTGGGCCAATGGAGCAGTGCAGGTACCCCTGTGTACAGCTGTGGTTCAGCAGCAGAGGGACAGTCCAGGTGCCAGAGCCAAGCAGCTGGAGAGTGCAGCCAGAGGCATCCTTGGCTTACAGGCACTTCCTCCCACATATTTCAAATTCCTCCCATTTCACTGCTCAGCAGATCCTGGAAATGAGAGGCTGTCAAGCCACGTGTCTCACTCCACTGAGCAGGGATCACAGACACCAACATCAGAAGGTTGCTTTATTAAGTTCTTCATAGTCATGTGCAGGTGAGGAATCCAAGTGGGATGGCCTGGGTCTCAAGATTTCATTTTTCTCCATGGAAATGGGAATAGGTTTCCCAGGGGTAGCTTCCATCTTTGTTTAGATTTTGATTATAAGCATTTGTAGAAGGAAAGGAATACTTATGGATCAACTACATGCTATTTAAATAATGATTATAACTACAACATGTTCCAAATTATTTTGACTTCCTGAATGGAACAATGACAATGAAATTACTGACTATTATATGATTTGGGTTAATTCCAGCTAGAGCAGCTAAACACAATTCCTTAGAGGTAAGATGAGAAGAAATTAACAAATTCCAGCAAATAACATTGTCAAATAACCCCAGAATTTCCAGCTCAGATCCTCCTTAGGATCTGACCTCAGAAGCTCAAATGTTTCCAGGTGTCATGTGTGTTTTTCTACACTGATGCAACTGTTTTTTGTGCATATACAAATTTAAAAAACTAACATGTTATGTTTGATTTCTGAAAACTAATTTCTGAAATTCTAATCTAGACACATAAAAATGACCTGAGTATGAATGCAGAAGAACCTGCAGTTCAGAATGACATTGGAGCCAGATTTTAAGGGTTCTCTGAGATTTTTGTTCTCTCTGAGTTTCAGGTTCTTAAACATCTTTGACTATCTGGCTCTGAGTGAGGCTCTTTATATGCAAATGATAGGCAGATTAATTCAGTAGCTCACTTGGAAGATTTAAAGAGAGGAAGAGAAGACCTGGAACACTGAACCCTGGGTACAGCTGTTCAAGAAATACAGCAAAGGACAGGTTTGAACACAAGAGAACATAATGTACAAGTTAAATAGGTTCTTTCTGAGCTTGTAGCAGACTCACTTTTAGCTTTCACTCCTTTCCAATTTGGCACCTGGCCCTTCTTAAAATTTCCCTCTATTACACTGGAACAAATTTAAACCCACTCCAGAAGTACATTTAATTCAGAGCCTGTCTTTTCTCTCCTTTTCTGGTAGATGCTCTGTTGTCAAGCAAAATAGTCCTGCTCCTCCCAGCAGAATTAGAAGGATTCCAGCTAAATGCATTGCCCTGCACCTTCCAGCAAACATTCAGAGCTCTCTTCCATTAATAAGAGATTTATTTCAGCTGAAGAACATATCCACAGGGGAGCAACTGGTCCAGCTCATTTTCATGCTGATATATTTTCTTCTCTGGGAACTGCAGAGCAACAGCATCACTGCTGCAGCACACAGCTTAGAAGTCACTAAAAGGCTCTCCTGAAAACAGAAATGAAAGGTTTCTGTCCCCAAATTCTCTACTCTACACTGCAGTGTAGGGGACCCTCTCTAGTCTGGGGCAGATTAATGTGATTGATGAGATTAATGTGCACCTTCCAAGAACTTGTATTACTCCTGCTGATTGGCTGAGTGCAAATTTACTGAAATCTAAATCCCTGATTTAATCCAAGGAATTTGGGCCTCGTGTCTGGCTAAATAAACAGCAAAAATTTTCAGAACAAATTGGATCAGAAAGCATCACATGCACTTCAGAAATCAGGGAAGGAAGATGCAGCACCACAGTTGCAAGTTTCATACAAGTTGTGTTCATGGATTCAACTGATTTTTTCAAGATCAGTAGTTATAAACTCATCTCCTGCCCAATGTATTACTTAATTATAACCCACAAATGGTGACAAACTATTGTCACTGCCTTAGATTACTGAGCAGAGATCCACAGTTACACAGATCTTGTTTTAAGGGTCCTCAGACTGCAAAAGGTGGAAAATCATTGTCACTCTGAGAAATGGACTGAAATGAGTAAAAAATGAGTCACTGTTTGTCTGTTTCACATCTCTTTCAGAAGGCAACTTGTATTACAGCTGACAGAAAGTCAGTTTTCAGTAGATAAGAGCATCAACCAGATCCTTTGTGCTGTGACACAGAAGATTCCTTCTTATAGTAGATCTCCAATGGAATGATGATATTTTAAATTTGAAGAAAAAATTGATGACAAGTGTTACTGAAGGCTGAGAATAAGAAATCAAACAGAACCATGCTGAAATGGGCACAACAAATCAGGTTCTAAATTTAGAATTAAATTAATAAATAAAGAACTGAATTATGTTTTTCAAGTTGTTGAAGAAATCTAGAAAAAAAAAGCAGAGCAAATTATAAACATGGCTATTTAATGGATCCTTTCCTTTCCTTTCCTTTCCTTTCCTTTCCTTTCCTTTCCTTTCCTTTCCTTTCCTTTCCTTTCCTTTCCTTTCCTTTCCTTTCCTTTCCTTTCCTTTCCTTTCCTTTCCTTTCCTTTCCTTTCCTTTCCTTTCCTTTCCTTTCCTTTCCTTTCCTTCTTCCTTTTCCTTTTCCTTTTCCTTTTCCTTTTCCTTTTCCTTTTCCTTTTCCTTTTCCTTTTCCTTTTCCTTTTCCTTTTCCTTTTCCTTTTCCTTTCTTTTCTCCCATCCATTCTTGGCAGGATACCTGCAATCACAGCCACTCTTAAATCAGCAGACACCCATTACAGCTGCAGCCCCAGGCACACCCAGCTTTCCCCTCAGCTTGAATTCCAGTTTGCTTTTTGTTTTGCCACAGAGCACATCCTATATCTCCATAAAGCAAAGACATCTGCAGGTAAAGATCTCAGAATCACTTGCTGTAAAGTATAGAAATGCTGGAGCAAAGTGTTTTTAGAAAAAAACAGTTTCCACTATATGAAAAAAAACCAAAACACTGAATTTAACATGGTTTAGGATGACTAATAAAGACAAGTGATATTGCAATGAACCTATTTATGAGCTGTTCATCTTTCTTTGTTGTAGAAACTGAGAAAATATGAACAGCATATTCATGAAATGGGATGCTGGAATGTGATCATTGTGTTATTAGTAATCATTCTACAAGCTGTATTTAATTAACTTCAGGAATTGGAAATCATTGGAGGAAGGATTTCAACTACATGCACTCCACTTACTGGTATTGTATATGATGTAGAGATATCTCAGTGGATTTAGCATTTTTCAATAGAGAATGTGAATTCCTGCACTTTTAATTAACAACAGCACACAAAGAAACAAAAAAACAAGAAAGACTAAACAAAAAAACCTTCCACCTGACTGTGTTTTTATCACTGAGGGTGTACCAGTCATCATTTCACTGAACCCATTAATTTGTGATGGTAGAATTATCCCAGTTTTGATCCAAGCCCTAGAAAAAGTTGGTATAGGTGGACAAAAGTAAACTGTGTCCCTTAATACCAAAGAATTCTGAGGAATTTTATCCATGACCACTCATGAAATAAGCAGTGGGCATCCAGGTTGTCTGAGAGGGATTCCAGACAGACTTAATGCTCCTCCCTCAGAAATGACAAGTGAACCAAGGTGCTCCAAGGGTTGGATCCTGCTCCCTGCACACCATTGGAGAGGAAACTGTGATGCTTCAGATATTTCAGAATATAAGATGATTTGAACATGACTAATTTTTCTCTTTTCTTTTACTTTTCCCCCCTGTATTTCCATCTTTTTATGCATCTATTTAGGCTCCAACAGCCCTGGAAAAAGCAGGCTCAGCTGTCAGTGGCAGGAGTTTGCAAAACCCCAGCCTGGTGAGGCTGTGACACCATGAAACCCCAGCTCCTGTGACCTGACACGCCCTGACTGCTGCCACCTCCCCCCTGGGACACGTTCACTCCTTCAATCCTGAGCTAGTTCAGCTCAGGACACTCTGACAGGCAAGAAAATAAGTGATCACAGCTTCATCCTTTTCCTGGGGGGAAAGGATGAAGAGTAATGTGGCTCTTTTCACCAGAGTCTGTTCTGTTTACCAACACTTTCCTCTGCTGTTCCATTTCAATTCCATATAAACAATTATTAGAAATGCAGATTTATTTTTCCAAATGTAATTGTGCTCTGCAAACCACTCGAGTGCTGCTAACCATGACTAATGTCAGCTGGCAAGGCTCACAGGGGCAGCAGCTCTTGGAGGTAGATTTGTTTGTGGCATTTCCCTTGGAAAGGAAATACAGAGCCTGGAAAATTATTCAAAAAGTATTCCTTACACTCTCCGAACCCCTCATTTGACATTGCTACCTACAGTAAAATCAAATACACACTGAGGAAGTCTCCTACATGGAACTCCCTTTATAAGAAGGTCATGAGCACACTATAATTGTAGCAGTGCTGTGCAAGCTTTTTAACCAAGAACTTACATTAATTACAATAAATTCAGTTTGCCTCTATTTTTTTTTTTTTTTTACTTTTCAAACGGGTACTGCAGCAGTGAAAAAGCCTGTGTGGCCACAAGACTGCAGGAGACTGATGTGAAAAGTGAGATGAAATTGTAAAATTCAGATTCTTAGAGCTATCACAGGCAGAAAAATCAGATAAAATAAGTAAACTGCCTTCTCATCATAACTTCCTTTTGTGGGTGTCTGGGCACAGTCAAAGCTCAGCTGATTAAATGTAGGCATCTCTACCAGGTAAGCTGGATCACTACTTAGATTTCATTGCTTGTTTGACAGAACAAAATATCTAGGAAAATAACTTTTACTATTTCTATTTACCTATAACCTTTTTTTAAACTTAGATATATATTATATGGCAGTACTGTACAAAGAAATATGTTGAAATTAGTATTGCATTCAGGACATTCATAAAGTATAATTATCTGAAGATAGATGCATATATGGCTACTGTTATTTAAAAGAATTGCTTTATTTATTTACTATCATATAACAGTTTGCTTGCCATAGAACAACTTTTCAATTTCATAAATACTCTTAACAACTGGGGTTTGGTACATGCCTCACACACTGCCAGTGTGAGGACCTGGCTCCAAAACCATCCTCTGGGTAATTGCTGCTGTTTGACAAGTTAATTGTTGATCTAAATGCATACAAACAAGAAAATGCTGACATGTTTATAGTAGGTAAAGGTCAGTGAAAATTGATGTTTGTTTTTTTTTTAATTCCCAAAACTGTCAAGATTTCTGAAATCTCCATTTTATAGATAAAGAGGTAGAAAATACAGGTCAGATAAAACCATCTATTAAAAAGCACTTATTCTGTAAAAAATGTTCTAAAATTACTAGAATTGTTCTAGAATTACTTAATTCTCTAATCACTTTGTCCATCTATTTTCTTCTGCAGTGTCACTGTTGGGCCTTGTCTCTGTGAAATATTGGAATCTTTCTAGGACTGCACTTTCCTTTTAAATATTTGTACAAGGACTTACACAAGGGAGTGCTGGAAGTTAACAGTGTTCTTTGGGCAGGAGGATGATAAATAGCATCAAGAAGAATCCTCATTAGAAATCAGTTTTATTGCCTCCCAAACTTGCCAACTCACCAGCTCAGTTGTTTCTGGGAAAGTCTTTTAATGACTTAAACAATATGCAAAATTAAGACAATATTGACAGTCCTTATCAAGGTTGTTAATCACTCCAGATTTCCAAATTTGTTTGGGAGACTTGAGAAGACCTCTATTGATTTATTATTTTCATGCTTGTTAGTGCTTCTCTTTGCAAAAAAACCACAACACCTGTTTATGGTAAGTTTTTTTAAGTATCTACATATAAAAATATATTTCTGCTTTTTTATTTACTTTGTAATTTCTTATTTATAATTGGAAATGTTGCCAGAAACAAGGAAAGTAAAACAGTGCTACACAAAGATTTAGCTCAGGCAGCTAATAGAGTTTGGGAAGGTCACAGAATAAAGTATAGAATGAAACATGAAAGAGAATAAAACTTTGCAAACTGTAATTTGAGCATAAAATGTAGAAGAGCTTTCAGCTATGCAGCTGTCATACTGTAAGCTGATCCCAAGTACAGTTTGATATGGCCACTCTCAGAATTTGCTCTTACTCAGAATTCATGAAATTTGAATGTGTGCATCTGTGGAGATCTAACATAATCCTTAAAAAATTGACCACTAAAATATATCAATAGTACTGCAATTTATATAAATTGCTGGGAATTTTATCATCAGAACTGTGGCATTTGAAATTGTACACATCAGAGATCGAGGGAGACGTAAATGTTTTGAATAGAACATAGTTCATTATGGTTCTTTTAATCCATAGAGTTTTATGAGCTTTAGAAGGGACTCCATATAAAATTAGAGCACATTCATCCAAATAAAATGCATTGAAATAAAATCAGTGAATCTCAGTGAATATTCAGCTCTGCAGTGCTCTTCCACTGCTCAAGGATACACTGCTGAAGTCCTTGCTGCTAAATAACACCCTGATGATTGTTTCTGTCAGCTAAAAGTCTAAAATATAAAAATAACTGTAAATATTTATCTAACATTACAGGGGCAGATCTCTATAAAGAACAAGATAACCACTGTGCAATGTTTACATATTTATTTTAAATGCAGTAAAGGCTTTCCTCTAAACCTAAAAGAGTGGCAATAGTCTTTTATGCTCTATGTAAGGAGCAAATTTAGGTAGAGTTTCTATTTATTGAACCTCCCAAATGATGAATGAGAAATAAACTCCCAAGCCTCCCAAATTAGGAATGTTTAAATAGAAATAAGATACTCAGATACAATAGAAGGGATTAGTATAATTTTTTTGGCTTCATATTTTAGATGCCTCTTTTTAAGATAGTCCCTCAGCGCTTTTTATTTGTAGTCAGTGGAGAGAAATAGAAACTGGGATTCACCTCATCCCACTGCAGAGGTTGAAAACAATCCAAATTATTTTAAAAATACAATATTTCTCATAGATGATAATTCTATTCAAGTTCAGTGGTCATCAAAGCCACTAAAACTGGATTCTGTTGGAGTGTGTGGAGCTTCATCCCTTAAAGCAAAACCACAGTGAATCACAGCAGAAAGTCTGACTCAGGAATTTCTAAAGTCAGTGAAGTCAACAAATTGTGAGGTTAGCAGGGTTTGGGAGGAGTGAAGATTTTATTTACTACAGCAGTTTAGTTTACCTTACAACTCTGATCACACCCCACTTGGAGCAGAGAGTTTAAAGTTCCACACAAACTCTTGGTAACAGATTGGTGGTGTCAGCAAGGTGTCAGGCACCAAGGTAACACTGAACAAAGCTGCTCTTACAGCTCCCACAAGGCACTTATAATTAATGTACAGGAGCAGTATTCTCCTCAAGAGATCCCATTTGCTGCATTAAAGGTGCTTTAATGAGCAAAATGCAAGAACTTCCCAATTTGCTGCCAGATTAAACCTTACTTTACTTTGCTGCCTGTGATTTGTTCCTGCATAGTTCCTTTTCTCATGAAGGTTCTTATGAGGGGTTTGCATCATGGAATGGTGCAGATGTCACAACAGCTTCATTAAAAAACACTCTGTTCAGGCACACAGTCTTAATGAAGGACTGAGGACAAAGAAAGTAGGACCAGATTTGCCATTTCATAAGAAGGGCAAACAAAACCAAACTTTTGGTGGAAAGTCAGAAGAGTTTTAGGCTCAACTGCTATCCAGTAGTTTCACAATTAAATTTGTAAATGATCCAGTGTTATGATCATGCACTAGATTCAAATAGGGTTTTATGGTTTGCTCTAAACATAGTTAACTCTACCTTGGACTCACCATACTCAGGCAGTATGTGAATACAGGAGCTTATCTGCTTACCCATGGGGCAAGGAGAACCTTATTCCCAGTGTTTGTCAAGGTTCTCTGAATAGTTCTGCTGTAAGATGATCCCAAAGGCCAGCAGGAGTCAGTCCTCTTGCCTGTGCACGACCTGTGAGGTTTATTATTTTTGGCAGACATGGTATATCCCAAAGGAATAAAACATGCAGGACATTTACAAGTGTGTGCATTTCCCTTCAGTGCTTGGACACTTGGTGCACAGAGTCACCTGCTTTCAGTGATTAACACAGGGCACTGTAACCATGTGCAACACCAGACATCCTCATGGATCCTGAAGATCCTAAGATCCACGCCCAGACATTTTGCTTTGGGCGTTTTCTGAGTCACGTCAAATATTCCAAAGCACTGCTTCAAGAAAGAATTCCAGCAACATCAAAATGCCCTTGTCCTCCAATTCACAGCAGTTGCTTAAAACAAAAAACAAAACCAAAACAAAACAAAAAAGCAAGCAAGCAAACAAACAAAGCCAACAAAAAAAAACCCCAAACAAACAACCCAAAAAGCAGCAGACTCTCAAAGTAGTAGCAGTTGCTCTTTTCTATGAGTGCTAACTTTAGCTCTTTCAACTTTCAGAGACTGTTTATCTCCTCTTATGGATGAAATAGGTGTTTGTACTTGTAGGAAGACACAGAAGGACAAAATTGTCCACTGCTGTAACTGTGCAACCACAGGCAACCAACAAAGCTTCTTTGATTTTCTGTCATATGTCATCAAGCTTCTGCACTTGGTTTAATCTCTGCTACTTTCCCCAATGCATCCAAACATTTATGCCTTTTTTCCTTATATTTTTCTTGTTTTCTGGCTGAATTTCTGCTTTTGGAACCTTTGTGCCCTGATCAGCACAACTCTCTGAAGAAGCTCCATCTGCTTCTGCAGTGTGAGCTCCAGGGCTGGTGTAGAGCTGGCCTCTGCTCTAATTATGGCACCAGCTCTAAGTATATAATTAATTGTAGGCAATAAGAAGTAAGTAATATTTTCACTTTATTTGCTTTGTGAGGAAACACACTCATCTGGGTCAAAATTACCTGACAGATACTTCTACATGCCATCTGTTTCTGTAAAATGCATACACTCCTTCTCAGTGCAATATTAACCCTTCTCCTTGTGTTCCATCACTATTGCTCTTTGATGGAGCATTTTGCAGAGGCCATATCCTGTAAAAGTCTTGACTCTAGGAAGACACAAAGGCATGACAAATTTTGCTGTCTCAGGGGAGAGAACCTCTCAATACATTCTGATCACTGACATCATTAGTAAGATTGCAAGGATTTGGAGTATGTCAAGTCAGAAGGGACCCAAAGCTCATCAAGTCCAAATCCCTGCTCCATGCAGGACCACCTAAAACTAAACCATGTGACTACAAGCACTGTCTGGACACTCCTTGAACTCTGAGCATCCTCACATTTCAACAGAACCTTGAACATTCATCCTGTTTCATGAAGAAAAGCAGCATCAAAATGTGATCAAAACTGATAGCACCTTATTTACTCATTCACCTTGTCACAGCCCCTTCTCAAGGTGTTGTCCTTTCACTTTCTTGGTGATCCACTTGAGAGTACCCAACAAACAAAAACATGGTCATTGCCAAGCTTCTGTTGGTGGGCAGCACTTGAATTAACCCTGTTCTGAATTGTGCCTCACTAGTTCATGGGAATCTCATGTACCAGTGGTCTCTGAGCTACTGAGAAATGGCTGCAATTACAAGGGGAGCATCTGCCCTCCTTTTATCCTTTTACTGGTGATTGATGGCATTGGACATTATCCTCTGGAGAACAACCTTTATTAACAACCCCCCAGCCCTGGAGTCTGCCAGACTGTGGTTTCAGCATTGAGACTTCAGCAGGTACAGTACCATGATAAAGCCTTTTTTAATGTGTCTTTGGCCACATAGTGGCCACTGGCTGAAATTTTACCTGGTAAGGACAAGATTTAAAAAAAACCCCAACAAACATTTAAAATTAAATTCCATTATTTTAGGTTTCAGGAATGACCATGTCTACTGACCTGGCATGAATTACAGTGAGGAGCCAGAATTAGCCCAGATTTTGGGGTCACCAGCTTTTCCCCAGCAGGAACAGCTTTGGGGAAAGAAAAACAGAATGGGGTAACCAGAGTTGCTGTGTCAGGAAGTATTTTTGGATCTGTTGGCTGAGATGGCAAAGCCATAGCAACCACCACAGTCCCTGTCCCATGTCCCACTGCATGGGCAGTGGTTTTCTTCCCCTCCTGCTCTGCAGGTCGAGGTTGCCACGTTATCACTCCTCATGAGGCTGCTCTGTAGCCAAAATACAGAAATACAAGGTGCACAGAAGTGAAATATAGCCTTTTAAAATGAGCAGGGAAGCAGAATGAAGTTCTCCAAGCAGTGTAGCTGAGGAGGTGGGAATATGTGTGATATGTGTGGGAGCAGAAGGAGAAGGAATGTATTTTTAAGACAGTTTTACTATCAAAAGTAGAATTTTGTTTAATCTGCCCTCTCCTTCAGCATCCCATTCAACCAGTTGGTGCTACAGCACACCAGATTTGGGGTTTGCTCTTTTTCTCACCATCCTTGTATGTGTCTTCTACAGTTTCTACACTTTCCTCAAGTCTGTGTTTGTACTTTGCCTGTTTTTCTGTGTTTCTATCAGCTGTCTTCTCTTGTGCCTTATTTTTTCACTCCCTCATTTACTTTCTCTTCTGTCTTTCTGACTTACTGTGTTCTCCTGGCCTCCTTCCAGCTTTGCAGCAGTATTTGTCCTCACAGCCTCTTGCAAGGTTTCTCTTGTGCAGCTAGGTCTTTTATTTTTTCTAAATTATTAAAAATTCTAGGCCTTTTCAGACTTCATTTTCAAGCACAACATTTTCAAGTGCATATTTGAGACACACCCACCAACATCTGTTCACTTATTAAAAAAAACAAACACAGACAAACAACTCTTGCTGTAGAGGTGTTGGATAGAAAAACACAATTTGCCAAACAAGAAAGAAAAGGAGAAGGATTCTCTAGGGGAAACAACTTTGCCAAAGCCAAAGATGTAATATATAAACACATCTCCACCACTCCTTATTTTGGGAACAGGGACTCAGATCTCCCTAAACCTGGTAACTGATGGGCTGAATGACCCTCCAAGCTCTGCTGCTCTCTTACCCTCTTACTTAGACGTGTGGTTTCCATGCAGACATTTCCATGCAGACTCTTGTGTTGTGTTGTCTGAACTTGAGACTGAACCCTGCCCACACAGCCCAACAAACTCTCTAAATATCTCATTCCAGAAAAGAAGCTCTTTCAAACTCCTAGACCAGTTTCAGAAGTCAGGAGTGAAGTGGCACATCAGGGCTCAGTTCAGTCACAGACACAGAGGAATCTCCTGCACTGGGGTATCCAAAGATCACCAGACACACTTGGCAGATGCAGCATGGAACCCACAGCAGACCTGTGTGTTTTGGGATGTCATCCTCAGCCAGGGAGGGCAACCCCAGACATCTCAGACACCTGTGCTCAGTGGAACTGCACTTAAGGAAGTCTGTATTAAAGTTAGAGGATTATTATAAGCACCATGTCTCAGCTTTGACTACATGACAATCCTTCCCTCCCTCAGTCAGCACAAATAATTGTGCTGCTCTCACAGTGGAAGGTTTTCTTGGAGGATATTGCACAATTTCCCACTATAATCTACATCTCACTAAAAATAATTATGAGGATGGTGAGGCAATGTCACAGGTTGCCCAGAGAAACTGTGGATGTCAGTTCCTGGAAGAGTTCAAGGCCAGGTTGGAAAGGGCTTGGAGGAACCTGGGATAGTGGAAGGTGTCCTTGCCCATGGCAGAGAGTTTGAAATTAGATGTTTTTGCAGATCTCTCTCAACCCAAACCATTCTATGATTATGATTTGATGTCATGACATACAGGATTGATTTGTATTTCACATATATATATATATAATTATTCCAGTATTTCAGCAGTGCATCATAAGGCTCAGATGATCTCAACATTTCAACCACGTTGACTTGGCCTGAGGCTGGATATGCAGCACTTCTCCTGTTTTTCACAGACTAACAGCTGTAGGTATTTCTTCACTCCCTGGTCTTTTTTGAAGATGTGAGCCTTCCTATTTTTTTGTATAGCATGTTATGACATTCATACCTTGTTTTTCTTTCTAAAACACTGTGCAATGTCCCCTGTGAGCACCTTCCCAATCTGTTCTCCATAATTTCCTTTCAAACCAGAGGCTACCCTCCTGCTCAGCCAAGTTGTTTGTTTCTTTCTGATATTTCTATTCTCAAGCTGTCCTGTCAGAAACCCAGGGAAATTCTGAGCATGGTGTCTTTCACTTTATGGAAAACAAACAATTATGGCCAAAATTCAGCCATGAGATGTTATTGCAGAATTAGATATGTCTTGAAATTATCATTGTTGGCAGGGGCTGAGTTTTCCCATACGAAGGTCCAACTATTTTTAAACTTGTGGAACAAAGTAATATTTGCACAAATTCAGAACTGGGCTGACATTATTTCTCACTGTAATGAGTACAATAATCAAAGCATCCATGCATATTCATAGAAAATATTCAGATTATTTTAGAAAATTGTTTTTCTCTTTTGGCTCCCGGTTTACCAGCATCTTATTCCCATTTGCAGTTGACCTGACAATCCCTTGAACTGGACTTTATCACCTCTTAATTGTTCTTATTCTGAGCCTCTGTGAGTCCATAGTCTCCAAAGATGGGCTTAGGTTTTAAATTTTCATTCCTCTTTCTGTGTTTTTCTTTTTTCATTGAGAATCTTGGATAGAGGAAATCTTTAGCATTATGGAGATGAGCTGGCATTTAATACTGATGTCCCTCCTCAAGCCAATTGCAAATGACTAGAGTGCTTTGATCTCCTGAGGGAGAGAATTTTCAATAATTACTTACTTCAGCCCTATTAATTCTCAAAGTAAAAGAAAGACTTATCTCAGACTCCAGGACTGGGGAAGCAGACCCAGAAGCTGAGCCTTGCAGAGTTAGGAACACCAGGTTGTTCAGCTGATATTTTTTGCTTGGTTTTCCTTTTGTGCTGCAGGTCTGGCTCAGTAATACGTAGGGCTTGCTTTGTTAGAAATAGTGAAGCCACCTGAGCCTGGCAGCCCTGGGAAGGGCTGCAGAGGGAGTGAAGCACAGCCAGATCTGCCTCTGGAGCAGTCACACCCCAGAGCTGGAACATTGTCTGACCTGCACCTTCCTTCCCACCCATGGGCTGCAGCAGCCCCTGCTTTGTGCTCCTTGGGAGCAGTGAGAGTTCACAAGCACAAAACCACCTCGTTCAGCTGCCACTGCTGCTGGTGGAGCTGAGCAAACTTCTCCCTGTGTGTGGAAGGAGTGGCAGATCCCAGGAGCAGCTCAGCTCCAGGGGATGGCAGCAATTTGGGGGTTTTGCAGCTGTACCACGACAGCAAGGGGAGGGGAGGGAGGTGTTCCTTGAGGTAAGAGCCACGGATCTGAGAGCTACACAACTGTAAAATTAAGAAGAAAATTACATCACACAAATTATTTAATTGTAGCTTAATATGAACTCTTTGATGGCCTTTGATTTATGTTTGTCAGCATGTAAAGTTTAAATTATCTCTCCTGCCTATACTACATGTGGAGCTGTGGCTTTGATAATTCTTGGTTTTTAGAAACCAAGGAAAAGTACTGGAAGTTCAGAGCTTGGAGACTGTGGATGTAGACACTCAAAAACACACAAGAAACAGAGGCTGAGAGGGATTTTATGGAAAAATAAAATCCAGACCTTATATGTGACTTTTCTTCAGTGTTGGTGGGAGAATTTTTGCTGTCCTGCCTGAGCACAGTGTATAATCAAAGAATGGAAAGCACTGGGATGAAGAAAAGCCCTCAGGTATCCAAAGTATTAGATTAAGTAAAATCAGTGCAATTTGCATTTTAAACATCTTTTGGGGGACTCTGTGGCTTGTGAATTGCTATATTGGATTATAAAATAGACTAGATTAAGTGCCTTACACTTTGTGCAGCAGTCCAGTTTTTCAAGTCACCAATTATAGGGGGCTTCTTCTCTCCTCTCTTTCATTCCACACGCAAAAAAAACTAAACAAACAAACAAAAAACCAATAGTGGAATGGAATTTTTAGTATCCTCAAATAAGTATTTTTTTTCAAATGCCCCCTTTTTCATAGCCAAGGAAAAAAGTTTTTACAAAAACGTGGATCTTAGCCCTGTTTTCATTCATTTTCAAATGATTACAAGTGTCACTTTTAGCACTTTTTAATTGGAGTGTAATGGGGCATCACTAGATTCTATAACCTTGCAAGTCTGGCCTTTATCCCCCCTTATCATTTCACTTAAAGGTTGAATTCAGCAGGAGCTATGACTGTTTCTATTAAGACCAAATTAGACTCATGGATGGAGGAGAATAATATTAGATACCCATTAAAAATGAGCAGTGCTCAATGAGTTCATGGGGGATTTTTCTCCACTTTACCATTCTCAGTCTCTGTGTTTGTGAGACTCACCTGCCTTGCAAAACCACAGCTTCCAACAATGAAGGCAAGTCAGCTTTAACACTTGACTTTACTAATACCCAGTGTGAAATCTGTATTGACATTTAACAATCCAAAAAGATTACATTTCAGCTGATCTGATTCCTTTTTTATTTTTCTTTCAGAAAGCTTCACTTCATCCAGTAAAATTTCCTGTGAGGTGTGGAACTATTCATGCCCTAATCAGCATATTCACATCTTGAGACTGTCCATAACACCACTGCTTTCACCAATCCCAGTGTATCTGTAGTTTGGTTAAACTTGCTTTTGCAGAGCCAGTAAGTGCTTTGCAATAATTCCAGAAATCATCTGAATTTACCTCAGATTAATTGTGCAGGAAGGGTTGGCATTATACACCAAACAACTTGGAGGGAAGGTAATCATAGAATCAAAGAAGGGCTTGGGTTGCAAGAGGCCCTAAAGGTTATTCAGGTCCAAGCCCCTGCCATGGGCAGGGACACCTTCCACTATCCCAGGCTGTTCCAAGCCCCATCCAAACTGCCTTGAACACTTCCAGGATGGGACAGCCACAACTTCTCTGGAGAACCTGTTTGTGCTTGGTTAAGAAATTAAGTTCCAGTGAAAACAAGACTTGCATCCATTTTTTATAAATGGGAAGCATCTTCAGTACCCTTAAAATTATCTCTTTTGGTATTTTAGGGGTAAAATAGTGTAAAAATACTTTAAATTTCCCATGTATTCAAGCTATTTTAAAATAATTTTTAAGATAAAACTAGTTAATAGACTTGTGATGATGAACTTTAACAATGGATCTTATGCAGGAAAAGAAAAGTTAGGTGTTTTTTCCTAACCAGAACAACAACTCAGTGACTGAACTTCCTTGTGGAAGTTAATCTACTTTGTTCCCTGCTCAATTCTATTTGTGAGCTTTCCCAAGCCACCTGTAAGGGAAAATATTTGTCTAGCAAACTTACAAGTGTTGTTTTCTGTTTCCATTCTCCTCTCCTTGTTAACATTTTGTGGGCATTGCAAAGTGAGTCTGAATAGCTTCAGTTCCTTTCTAATTGACTTGTTATTGGTTAAATTCAGAGGCACTCCTTCTGTGGAGTGTCTGATGATTGTATCCAGCACTGGGGTCCCAGCACAGGGAGGTGTGGATGTGCTGGGGTGAGGCCAGAGGTGGGACACCAGGATTGCCAGAGAATGGAGCAGCTCTGCTATGGGGAAAGATTGGGATAGCTGGGATTGTTCATCCTGGAGAAGAGAAGCTCCAGGGTGACCTAACTGTGGCCTTCAGGTACCTGAAGAGAGCTGACAAGAAAGATGGAGAGGGACTTTTTACAAGGGCCTGGAGTGACTGGAGGGAGAATGGCTTCAAACTGAAAGAGAGCAGGTTTAGGTTTAATTAGAAAGAAAATTGTTCCCTGTAAGGGCAGTCTTTACATAGAAACCTGAAGTCTGCTCTAAATATTCTTGTTCTGTAGGGCAAGTTGTGGGTGCTATAAATTTTAATGATGCTCCAAGACCAGCTGAGGCATCTCCTGAGCATCCCTAAAAGAGTGTGAGACCTGCCTGCCCTGGCTCTATCACCTGAACAAGCACATCTGCACCAGTGTCCCTCTGTGCTGCTCAGCTAGGAGAGAGGAAGTCAAGTTTGAAGAAGTTGGTTGGAAAGTTAAATTTTCTCAACAATAAACACAGAAGATAAACAAGAATATTACAAACCAGTATCTGGTCATTTTGCCTTGAGAGATAATGATAAGTGATAAACTCTCCTAGCTTAATTTTCTTACCCAAGTTGAAAGCAAAGAGAAAATAAAATACTTGGACTCTTCTTACTGGTTTCTGAGCTTTTACTGCTCTAAGGGTATCCACACTAATTATGATAGAAACATAGAATCATTAATGCTGGAAAAGACCTCTAAGATGACTGAATCCAACTGTGAATCCACCACCACATTCACCACTGAACCATGTCCTCAAGTGCCATTTCCACATTTTCTGAACACTTCAGGGGTTGGTGACTCCACTGCTCTCCTGGCCAGTCTGTTCCAGTGCTTCTCAACTCTTTCCATGAACATTTTTTTTCCTGTTATCTAATGCAAACCTCCCCGTGGGAAATGAAAGGCAATTTCTGTATCCTAGGAAAGATAATCAAACCTGGCCTTAAATTCAACCCCTGTAGCAAAGCAGCCAAGGACATGCCTTGATTTTGGATAGTTTGACTTTGTGCTGTCTCCAAGTCAGCTTTCAGCAAGCTTAGATGTGTAGCAAATGTTTTAAAGGGGAAAACAGCCCAATACACAATTGTTTATCATTCTGAGAACATCTCAAAATTTTAGAATCAAAGTTGTTTGCTTTCCTAACTTCAACTTTATTCATGACAACTATCATCCAAAATTACCATTTTTATAATTTTTATTGAAAAACTGGGGGAACAGGATTATGACAGATACAGACGAAGACTGGGAAACTAAAATTTATGAGAAGAACACAAAAATATGGGATTATTTCTCCCAAATGGCTTTTCTAGGGAAAAAATAAAATCAAACATGATTCTCAATCTGGCTTTGTTATTATTTCCAGTTTTAATTATGCACAGACCAGGCTAATCAGGGAAGAATCATACCTGCTAATGTGTGATCAGAGGAGACAGCTTGTCCTTAACATTTCTGAGTGACAGGTCCAGGAAATTAACAACTGTCTCTACATATAAAGAGATAAAGTCATAATTAAAAGAGGAAGGCAAATAAAATAAGAGCTTCTGTTAGGCATATTTCTTCATCCAGCACAGGTCTATTTGTGGCATTCAATTAAAAGTGTAAATCAGTGCTACTGCTTTGCTAAAATTACAATGCAATATTTCTTGCAGTGGTGCATTGGTTTTAACATTGCTCTGTTCCAGCTTGCCAAGGCCATCAAAAGTAAATTCTGGAAAACCAAAGATCCCCACTCCTAAAACCAACTGTGTGCCATGGAACAGAGCCTGGAAGGGAGAAAATTCAGTGCAGGAAGTGTGAGACTTTCACAGTGCTACACTTAAACATCTCAGGAGGAGGAAGAACAGGAAACCAAAGAGTTTTGTGAGACAATGGTGACAAGAGGTTTGGCTGTTTTTCTGGTTTTTTCCTGAGAAATCATCCTTCTGGGAGCCCTTGTGACTTTGGTTTTGGGAAAGGGAAATATAGCTTGCAAAAGGAAGAGTTTGTGGAAAGCACAACAAAATTAGTCTCTAAGCACATGCTATAGGCAAATTGTTTTCTCCACAGGAGGCCAATTTAGCTCCAGAAATGTGGATTCTATGCATTATTTATCTGCCAGAACACAGAACCTAAAACTTGGTGGGAGAAAGATGACTTTGTTTTGTATGAAGGTACTCTAAGATGACAGAAGTCACAGATTATGAGAGAGGATGTCTCAGGGGGAAAACCTACTTAGGTGTTTAAGCTAAGTCAGCATAGAAGCAGTTTATTCATTTTTTATCAACACATGATTAACTGACAAATGGTGAACTGTCTGCTCAGAGTCAGGACCAGTCTGTGACAGATGATCACAGGACTGGATGCTTTCAGATGTTAACTCCTGCAGATTTCTAGCTGTGCTGTCCCCTGCTGGCTGGGTACCAGCTCCCTGCAGCATCCCAGGGGGGTGTTTGGCCCAGCCTGGGCAGGCTGGTGATGCCACAGGGCAACTCCTGGCAGATCCAAGCCAGGCCCACCCTGCTACTCCTCTCCCTTCAAGATCTCTCTACTGAAATACAAATTTTCATGCCACTCCTTTAGTTTGGGATGACTCTTCATTTCAGAAATCCCTTTATAACTCACCAGTTACTGTTTCATATGGCTGATGGTGATATGAACTTCTTTTTTAATATGATGAGTTTGGAGCACATGGACCTGCAGTTTGTGTGTTTTAACCATGGTCCCTGTGTGCTCTGACACAAGGACAATTGTCCAGGCTGTTTGCCAGGTGGGCTGTGCCAAGTGGGCTCCCATAAAGGATAACAGCCACATCACCTTAAACTGCATCTCTGGCTTTGAATTTTAATCCTACAATTTTGATTGTTGTACTTAAAAGATGTTGAAAGAAGCCATTTGCTCTCAGAGTTTCCTGCTTGAGTTCCCAGTGGTCTTTTCCCCTTGAAGTTTATTCCTTGCATATAAGTCTTCCTTTTTTCATGTCTCTGTGTTTATACTGATAAAATTGTCTTTAAATTTAGCTGCTTATTCTATTCACTGCCTGTGGGCTGAAGCCATAAATCTCTAACATCCATAACCAGAGCATCTGGCAGCCATTTTATATTTGCTTCACAGGAAGAAATTGCAAAGGAGACTTATGTGTTAAGCTTTCTCCTTGAAAACGTGCAGTTATTCCCTTTGTTTTGAATAGAAAAGGAGGATATAAATGATCCCAGGTGTCTCAAGAAAATATTACAGGCCAAACAATATATTCCTTGCCCATGCAAATCACATTAGTGAGAGCTATGGATTAATTAGTCCAATCCCCATATAATTTTATCACATTTTCTTTGCTCCTTCCCTGCCATATAACCTCATTAAACAGCTCTCTTTGCCATATTGGGAGAGAAAGAAGTAGCTGCACATAACTTTGGTATGCATGCACCTAAAGAATTTGAATATCTATTATTGTAGAAATAAATACAGATAGTGATCTCTCTATTAACACTCTCTGTACACAAAGACAAATGAAAAGACAATGTCATTAGGATCCCAAAGAGAGTCAGTATTGACAGAAGGATGGCAGCTACATTAGAAGCAGGGGCTGTAGAAAGTTTTAACTTACTTTTCCCAGACTTCTTTACTGTGATCAGATTTTTTGTGAAGTACTGATGTGTATTTTTGGCAGGCCAGGCAAGGAGTTATAGTACCAGGGGAACTATTTACAAGTGCACAAGTGTACACAAGAGAGGATACAAGTGTATCCTCAAGTATGTTCCTGATGTGCCAACACAATTTCATGGATCCCAGCGGACTGTGCTGTGTCTCACACAGCTGAAGCACGGTACAGATGGCAGTAAAATACACAGAGACCTCCACTTGTTTGGGCAAGTTTATTCGTTTCTGGGCTCAGCTGACTCTACCTGCTGCTCACTTCATATTTCTGCAGGCATTAGTGAGTTGAAAAGCTGATGGGAGTCTCTGGCCCCACCTGGAGCTCAGGTGACCTGTGATCGGATGCTTCAGTGCTGTTGAGGTGGCTCACGCTCCTGTGCTTCCTGCACTGTGTTAAAAATCATCTTGCAGATGTCTTTTCACTTCTGTGAGGCTCAGTATGAGGCTTACCAGGGGTGGGAAGTCTTGCTCTTCAGTTCTTCTCATCCCACTTCTAGATAAAGTCAGTTTTGGCTACTGAGCTTGCAAGAGATAAGCAAATCCCCAAGCCTGAGGGACACTTGCATATCATGAGGTCTGCTTTTTAATTAAGAGGCTGAGAAGCAGTGACCTTGCTGTACTTTCTCTGTACAAGTGCAGAAGTAGGATTAGTGATGCACTCTTTTGGGACATTACATTAATGTGAGGGAATCTTGCTTTGAAGTGAGCATCATCAACTTCAGCCATTTCAGTTTTGCACAGCCAGCAGCTCAGGACACATCACTTACCCTTTTCCCAAAGGAAGCAGAGACTTCTTCAAAAGCAGGTGGGTGAACATGTCTGTGAGATGGACAGCTCCAGCTGTGGCCCTGGTGTCAGGAATGGGGACTTGTCACAACACTGGGCCAGCTGAGGAACCTGACTCATCAGGAAAAATAAATTAACACAGACACATCCGATTTGACAGGAAACCTCCTCTTTGTGCTCAATTATATGTGGTGGTTGCAAATGAAGAAAGGGCAACACTATGTAGTAGTAGATCTATTGTATAAAATATGGCCAAAACAACATGTTCAACCTAATTTTTGAAGAGCCAATGGTAAGTGTGCTAAGCCACAGATGACATGACACAGCCTGGCCTGACAGGGAGTGAGTGGCAAGCCTGCAGCCAGGGAATGGGATGTGCCCTTCTGACTGCACCCTGACCCCAACAGTCCCAGACTTGGTTTGAGCCAGGCAGCTCAGCCAAGGCTGAGGAAAAGCTCATGCACAGAATCCCCTTCCCAGCTGAGGCAGTTCATGTCATATTGTCTGGGAATACATCCTGTGTGATTGTGGAGTGAGACATTTGAAAACCTCCATCCTGATGGCTGATATCAGTAATTTATCTGCATTATCCAAGCCCCATCCAGCCACTGCTTATAGCTGAATCCCATCACCCTGAGTGAGTGCTCCATTGAAAAGCAGTGGTGATAAAATATCTTGAGCAAAGCTTTTGACATGTGATTGCAAAGCATTTTCTGTGATTGAGAAAAATACAGGCTGGATGAATGGGCTTAAATGGGCAGGATATTAGTTGGATTACCAGGCTTAAAGGGCAGTAATGAATAGTTCAGCATCCAGCTGGAAACTACTAAGTGAAGTACAATAGGGAGTGATTCTGGGACAATATTATTCCACATCTTTATCACTGGCCTGAATGATCAGACAGAATGTATCTTCAGCAAATTTGCAGGTGAGGATGCAGTGTGTGGAAATACATCAAATGACAGAAAACTTCAAGTTACAAGGAACTTGATAAACTTGTGACTGGGAACAGAAATCTCATGATGTTCAGAAATGAAACAATACAAAATTCTGCACATGGGTTTTTCAAACTGCATAATTGGCTGCAACAGCAGTAAACTTCTCTTTCCTGTTTATAGAAAATTCACACCTGCAATGTTGGAATCTCTTTGGGTCTGCTATTCAAGAGGTGATTGGAAAAGCACTTGCAGAGTGCTAACAAAGTTGTCAGAGACTTAGAGGATACAACTGTCAAGAAGAAGATGGGGGAGTTGAGCTTGTTTAAGGTGGAAAAAGGAATCCAAAGAAGAATCTAACTGCAGACCACTTAAAGGATTTTTAAAGGGATGGAGCCAAATTCAGCTCAGTAATAGTGACTGGTGGTAAAACATTCAGCAACAGCCATAAAGTGCAGCTTGGGTGGTTGAGGTAGGTTAGTAGGAAACCCATTTTCACCAGGTTGGTGGTGCAGGCCTGGAATAGTTTTAGGAATAGTGTTAGGTAATGCTGGCAGAGTTTTATTTTGTAGTCAGTATGGCACAAAAGTCCCTCTTACAATGGAATTGTAGGAAAAGCTGCTGGATCTGAAGGGATAGCTGGAGGTCTAGTCCAAACTCCTTCTCAAAGTAAGGTCAGATTGCTCAAGGTTATTCAGATCTTGAAAATCTCCAACATTATCATCACAGAATCATAAAGTTGTTAAGGTTAGAAAAGACTTCTAAGATCAAGTCCAGGTGTTAACCCAGCACCACTGAGTTCATCACTAAACCCTATGCCCAAGTGATAGATCCACAGATCTTCTGAACATTTCCAGGGTTGGTGATTCCACCACTTCCCTGGGCAGGCTATTCCAATGTCTGACCAACATTTCAGTTAAAAAAAATTTTCCTAATACCCAGTTTAAACCTCTCCTGGCATGACTTGAGGCCATTTCTGTCCAGCTGCTCCAGTTTTTAACATTTTGATTATGACGAACATATTGAAAAAAATATATTATAACTTCTTCCTGCTGTCCATTTTCACTGTGTGTCTCTGCAACGAGCCTGTTTCTCCTGTCAGTCACTCTTTAGGACATGGGAGACTTCAGGGAATCCCCCCCATTGCCTTCTGTTTCCTGGCTGAATAAACCAAACACCTTCAGCCTCTCCCTATAAGCTGGGTGCTCCAGATCACTATAAGAGCACACTGAATTCTGAATTCTGTATGTTTTCCCCTGGGACCTTTCTTGCAAAGCTCTTTTCTAGCCAGTGTTTAAGTAGCAACCCTGTCCTACAGGTGATCAGTTACTCCCTCAATTTTTTGCAATTTGCTGTAATCCCCAAATTTGCCAAATGGATCCAGTTTATCTGCAATTTTTCTGTTCAACCATCCAGCCACACTTGGTCTGGTAAAGAACACTGTGGGAGACTGAGAAAGGACTTGATAAAGAGAAGGGGGAAAGCAGCAATTCTGTCCCTATCATTCTCAGAGCCCATCTTCTCCTCACATGAGCAATTGGGTCAGAACAGCAAGATTTAACCCTGGTAAATCAAATCGAGCTGATCCCAGACACTTTTTGTCCTTTATGCACATGGAAATTGCTTCCTTGGAGGTTTCCTCCAGCAATCTCTCTGGCAAGAACTGACAGTCAGTCCCCCTTGACTTTTTTCAGATGGGAGAAATTATTACTCCATTATTTATTTTATTTTATTTTATTTTATTTATTTATTTTATTTTATTTTATTTTATTTTATTTTATTTTATTTTATTTTATTTTATTTTATTTTAATCAATCCACTGGGAAACCCTGATGGGCACAACATTTCAAAGGTGATAGAAAGTGGCCTCAGGATGAAGCTGGCCAACTCCCACAGCATCACCAAAAAACATGTACTATAGAATTAAATCTATAATTACATTTTCTAAGGGAGCCCAGAAATATCTTTCCCCCTAGCTAGAGCTTGTATAGAATTAAGTCAGCAGATTCAGAGAAGGGAAGTTCTCTCCCCTCCCCTTCCATATCACAATTCCTGAAGTATTATTGTCTAGCTATTATTAAGAAATAAGGGAGGATATAAGAGCTAAAAATAAAACCAAAAGGGTTTAATTTAAAAAAAAATCAGAATTTCAGAAATTGGAGAATGAAAAGCAGGAAAAGCTTTGGAGAGAGCAAGAGTAAAGCTCTCCTAGAAAATTTTTGGAAGCCAAACAGAAAGTGAAGCAGCAAAATAAACTGACCCCTGAGATCCTGTTGGCCTGCAGCAGGCAGCATGTCTCTCTTCATTAGAGGAGTAGAAGATCAGATGATCTGCCCTTGTTTTTCCTTTTGCACAGCTGCCAGTGGTGCAGCAGACAAGTGTTCCTAAGCCCCCATGCTGCACAGAACTCAGATTAAAACCAGAATTTTTAAAATTTTCTCATCTTTTTTTTTTTTTCCCATCTTCTAACCATTCTTGTTTTATTTTTCCCCCTTTCTGTGAAATTTGTGGATTTTCTTTTCCCCTGAATTCTTTTTACTGTGCTTCTCTTCATTATATTTATTTTTAATAGCTTTCCTGCAATGCTCTTTGTTTATTCTGTGGTACCCAGAATATTCTGGGTACAGGTACATTCTGTGGTGCCTCCAGCACAGCATTCCACCTCCTGGCTTGTCTTCTATTTTACAGTCTCCAGACATACAGACTCATGGGGCACTAATGCAGATAAACTTTATTGCATGCCTGGAGCTCCACAGCATTAATGTAACACAAAAAAGCAATACTGCACTATAATGGTTAAGAAAATGTATTTCTATTACAAGGCAGAGTTATTGAGACAGTTTCCTAAGGCAACTTGCAAATTCATCAGTTGGAATACTCTGCAGGTAGGCAGCCAATCTTTGGGTCTGGATAGTCAGAACTAGTGAAACACCTCTGATTATTTCTGCACTCTCTTTTCCTGATTGCTCACAAAGCAGAAAATTCAGTCGGATCTTTGTTATCCTGTCTTGATTTCTGCCCACCTTCCAAACAGCTCTACTTTTATTTCCCATTGGAAACAGATTTATCAATCCACCTCCTGCCCCCAGAGCTCAGCCCCCTCCAGGATCAAGTCAGGAGTTCATTCCTCACTCTGCAGCGTGTGCTCACAGCCGTGAGCTGCAGCTCATCACTCCCTGCTCAGAGGGAGCTGCTGTCCTGCTCCCTGAGCACTGCCAGGATTTATGTGAGTGATCTCTCTTAATGCCTTCTGTCCCATTTTGACACCAGCCTCAGAGATGGAGAACCTGGAGTGTGAGAAACATCCCTGTCATGTCAATATTCTCCTTTTTGAGATTCTCTTTGAGTTCCTGCTCTCTTACCCATCAAACTTCAGGCACAGACAGTTTATGCCAGACCTGCCAGGGCTCTTTCATTCAAAGCAGCACAAGTGCATCAGGGCTGCCCTTGATATCAGCAGCATGTTAAGTTTTCAGACATCTTCAGCTTGGTCTGTCATGCTAAGTGTCCCCATAAACACCTGGGGCCAGCTTTACTGCTTCCCCACCTTCTGAGTTAGGTATCCTCTATGTGGTAACTGCCAAAACAAAAGGCAAGTGTTAAGCTCTGCCAGCACAACAGCCTGATTTCCATGGCCAAAAGGCTTTTCTTTTGGAAGAGATGTGTGGTTTCTTCTCTCATACTGTGCTAGAGATACTTTCAGGGCAGGGAACCAAGCAGCATCTGGCAAATAAGAGAGTTGGGGCACCTGAACCAAAGTGGTGCTAATGTCCTCTGCATGTCACATTGCCTGCCTCAGCAGGGAGACTCAGTCAACATTTGAGTGTGTGTGGAAAAATTTCTCCTGTGTGCTCAGGTACAGGATGGGTAAACACAGCTTGGTGGGCAGCCACCCACAAAGCTGCACATCCATCACAGCTCTGCTGCTCCCCTTGACTGCTCCAGAGCCAGGAAATCACCGGGCTGCAGAAAGCCTCAGCTCCTTCACCAGAGCCCAGTCCCAGCCCCTGTCCCCCCCAGCTCCCTGCTGGCTGTTAAAAAGCCTTTCTGCAGCCTTTCCTCCAACCTCCTCCCATAGCACAAGCAGCCCATGGGGCATTCAGGGAGAAATAAAGCTCAGAAGCCTCCTCCCTGTGCCCAGATCCCTAAGGATCTAAATCACTGCATGGGCTCTGAGCTTCTCCACCACTCAAAGACTGTGGCAGGAAGAACCTCCCATCAAAAGCTCTCAGAGGAGCCAGCAGATGATGGGGATGCAGGAACCTGTAGAATTGGCAGTGCTAATGCCAGGTGCTTACACAGGGGAAGAACTGGAATTAGGAAGCCTTCCTAGCAAAGGGGTTTTCCTGTGACACTCAATGTGTTAAATACCAAAAAAACAAATTACATTGCTGGATGCCTGATAACAATTGACTCCAGGAGGAAATATTTGTTTTATAAACTAAAATTCTTTCTTTGTTGCAAGAGAGATACAGTTGTTCTCCAGCCTCCTCTGATTCCTCAGAGAATCATAAGGGGGTTGTTTGCATTTTCTGGTGATGCTGATTGTTTTTCATCTTCCCAGAAATATGTCTGCTAAATTCTGTCATCCCCTTGATGTGCAGTTTCTTGGCATCACTGCTCAGCAGCATGGTTTAATGAGAGAGAAGAGGTGGAGTTACCCACTGGCACATGCTCTCAGTCCTTCTCCAACTTCTCTTTAGATTGAATGAACTTCTGTTATTCCAGATATTAAATTGCTCTGAATTTTAGACTTGGCCAATTCCATTATTCTCCCTCTTGCATTTTCAAAAAACAGTTGACTACTCTAAAAAGGTCTTATGCTGTTTGCATGGTGTATAGATTATACACTGTGCACAATGAATTTAGTGCCCAAATATCAATCAGGTCAGTAACTGGGAATTGGAATATATATAACAAAACAGCCAAGAGTGCCAGTGTCATTAAAGAAAACCCTGGTGCCAGAATAGGGACCACAACATAGGGTGACAGTGCAGCCAAGGAAATGTCCCAGACTATAAAACAGTGATGGAGTCACAAATACCAGCCCTTTGGTGTTCCTTCACCCACACTTGGAGTCTCCTTCCCCCATAGAAAAGTCGTAGGTCAAGTGTAAGAATGGCCATGCTGGGACATGCAAGCAGGGATGGGGAACTTGTGGGGTTTAGGGTCTGGGGCTGTGACATTCCACAGTTCTGCTCAGCTGGAGCAGCTCTCTGCTGTGACCTCCTGGGAGTGAGCATCCTGCCACTGGTAAGGCACGTGAAAGGCACTAGGACAGTGTGAAGGGCTCTGAGGAGCTCAGATCAATAGATCAATGCTCAGCAGCAGGGGGAGGACTGGCTGCTCTCTCCCGCAGTGCAGGCGAGGCTTTGCTGCCTCCTCGGCAGCTGCCCAAAGCAAGGGAAGGCTCTGCTCCCTCCTGAACTGCCTCAAACCTCACCAAACCTTTGCAGCACCCCAAATCCACACTGAACTTGCTGATGTCACCCAGCTCTGTACTCTTGTCCTTTCCCCAAACTTGCAGCAAGTCCTTCCTTTCTTCCTTAACCAAGTCTGCTGCCACAGCAGAAGTGAATTTTGTCATCCTTTGGATATTATCCTAAGGCAGTTTATCTCATTCCTGCCTGCAGTGCTGAAAAGCCCTGAAATGGCTCCTCTCCAAAATGAAGCTAAAAGGGTATTTTCCTCTGCTGAGGAACAGAGTGAAGGATTACTGAATGGCTCAATTTGTGTTGGCTCTGGCAGGGTGACTGCCTGAAGGGAGTACCTTTGCCACAGTCTCCTGCAAGGGCAAGGAATCTCTTTGTCTGTGTATGTACCCTCAAGTTCAGACAGTTTGACAGATTTGGCCTCCCCAAAATCAAATCCCACAAATTAAAGCATTTGTAGGTGTTACAACTCAATACTTCAGTGGAGAGTCAAATGCTTTTGCTTCTTCAGTCAATTCTTTTTCCACTACATTGCACTGGATCTTATATAACAGCTATTTAACTAGATAAAATCCACCTAAAATGTTAAGTTGAGGGAACAGAAAGATATTCTTCATGACAGATGAAATATTTTTTCAACCTTTAGAAAATGAATCTGAAGTGCACTGTAAAAATATTTTTAAGTAATGTGAAAATGTCAAAACTAGTCTTTCAAAATTTTCTCCTTGTTTTTCTCTGTGCTTTTAAATGAAATTTCACTAGATTTTGTGAAAGAAAACCAGCAAAGTCAGTATTCTTACCAGTCTTGCTTACCCTAGCGTTTTTCCACCTGCTCTAACATCTGATTGAGACAAAATGTATTGTATGCTAATTTCAGGGGAGACTGTTATGAAGCTCACTGGAGCCAGTTTTTGAGGCCAAATACTAACAATGCATACACATTCAGCTAATATTTAAAGAGTGACTTCATGGTGCTAAAAAGTGCAAAGCATCACATTCCTGCTGTGTGACAGACCAGTCTTGCAAGGGCTGCTTCCAAGTGACAGTGTGCATGAGGGCTCCCAGATTATCACCTGACAAAGTAATCAGCTTGGAAAATTGCTGCTACTGTAATTGAGCTGTTCAATTGCAACTATTGTTGGAGTTGTGTCCTCCTCCTGGCCCAGGAGGCAGAGGAGCAGTCAGATCCTTGTGCTTCAAATGCACCTAGCATGGAAAGCTGCAGTGCTGCTGCTTTGTTTCCCAGAAATTAAAGCTGATCTCCAGGGGAAAGGTGTCACTAAAAGATGAATGGAAATTTATCTATGAATCCAGAGGAGACTGTTGAAGTGAATATCCCTGAACCAACCAGTATTGGGAGTGATGTTCCATTGGCTTCCAGCTTTCCTCGCCGATTCATAATTTCTAAAAGCTGGTATAAAAGAACCTGGAAAGAGAAACTTATTGGGAATTTTTATTTGGTGGCACCCTCCTCTGGCAGTTCATCTCTGGCAGTAAGTATCGAAGCAAATGAGAACTACAAACACACTGAATCTGATGGTCTGCTTTAAAAATTCAACCAGGTTAGTCAATTCATTATCACATTGCACACATCAAAGTATTACAGTGCTACTAGTTAAAACTATTTTCCAGCTCATCCTTGAAAAGCAGCTTGATGGTCTAAGTATATCAGGACAACAAGCTGGTCTCCCCTGGCTCTGCAACATAAGCATAACCTCAGTCTTTCAAAGTACATGAAGCCCTATGCATGCAGTTAATTATAAATAGTGTTGAAATGGAGGCTTAAAAATGGAAGGTCATGTTCCCTCCATCTGAACATTAAATCCCTTCAAGATCAGTCTGCCCTAGATAGAAGTGGCTGCATTCAGCTGTGTGGTATCTGTATCACAAAATGTTCTTTGAAATGATCAGGTGGTGAAGGGAGTTTGACTTGCACTTTGCCAGAGAGCCAAAGCAAAGAGGAAGGGTTAGGTACACAGCCCCTGCTGAGTGCTCAGCCAACAACACAGCTGTGTTTGTCAGAGCTGCCTGGCCTCAGGGGTGTCTAACAGTGCTTTATCCCCTGGAAATGGGCTTCAGGAAGGGCAAAGCCCATGGATCCTGGGGTATAATGCCTGTAGCCATGCAAATACACATGCTGGACTTGCTGGGATGCCAGGGACCACTGCTGGGATTTATCACAGCCACTCCACTTAACCCTAATATTCAGTCACAAACATAAATACTGAGAGTCAGAAGCCTTTGCTAGTGTTCTGTCATTGCAAATTGACACTGGCCAGAATTCCTTTGATTTTCCTCAAAGGTCACCAACCAGCAGAAAGCCATGCCAACCCTGACTCCAGATCATCCTTGGAGAAGCACTGGCTCTGATCCCCTCTGCAAGGGCTGTCAAGCATTGGAATGGTCTGCCCAAGGATGTTCTGGAGTCACCATCCCTGGAAGTGTTTAAGAAATGACTGAACATGGCATTTGGTGCTATGGTTTAGCTGATATGGGCAAAGCTGTTCAGTCAAACAACTCAATTATCTTTCAAGTCTTTTTCAACCTGATTCAATGATTTGCTTTCTGCCCATGTTAACCTGGTCAGTGTTAGCTGTTTTGCATGGTATGAACCTGCCAAAGACAAATCCTGTGAACCAGCCCCAGTAAATGTCTGTGCAAATAACTTCTCTTCTGGTCTGACTATGCCACAGCAACCAGCTCCCAAAGGACTGCTCTCTCTCACTAAAAGCTCTTTGCACCAGCTTTGCCTGAAGCCTCTGAGCTGTTGAGGGGGTCTGGGGTCTGCCCAGGGTGCAGCTACTCTTCCCATGTAAAACACACAAGCCACCATCAGAGACTGTGGGTGGTGCCTGGCACAGACACTCACTTTGGATTTGTGAAAATAAACCTCTTCCTGAGATTCAGCCCCATTCAAACCACTTCAGTCCACTCTTCCTCCCTCCAGGAAGTACCCTCAATTATCTCTTGGGTGAGCTGAATAAAGAAGCTGCTGCTCTTGCTTCTTGTGGAGAAGGGAGATGTCTTGACATGACCTCTTAAAATTGCAGCCAAATACTTTTCCTGGGCTTAAATAATACTTTTTGTTCAAATTTGGTTTCTGGTTTCAATGAAAGTCACAAATGTGTCATTCCTCTTCAGTTTATTCTTTGTATGGTGTTTTTAAGAGTGGTAAGGTCTACTTAAAACCTTGGATTGATTTGTGTGTGCTGTACACATATAGGAGTACTTGGGATGTCTTGGAGACTTTTTTGACCTTCAGCTGCAACACCAGACTTTCCTGTATCTCTCCTTCCACCTTTAAAAACACAATAGCAGCCCTTTCCAGCTGTGTTTTTGGAAGCATGCAAGTCCTATCCACACAGCAATCAAGTGTGATCAGTGAAAGCTCCATTGCCCCTTGTGCAGAGTGTAACCATCACCTCTCTGGCACAGAGCAAGGCCAGGGCCACAGGAGTTTGTGAACATTCTCAAATGCTGCCTTTTAAAAATGCAAACAGTGTGAAGTAGATTCCTGACACAAATCAGCAGAAAAGCAACTCCAAAAGAATGATGAAAATTTGTGATTCAGATTATGCAGGTACATGGGAATCAGTAGGATTAGATACCTTGACAAGGAAAAATAGTGCTAATAACTTTTGCAAAACTATTTTTTGCAACTTCTGCTCATACTTGATATAAATTGGTGCAGCTCCTGTATTACAGTCTGATCAGAGAGGAAGAAAACTATAAAGGATTTTACTGACTGGTCCCCTAAGGGCTTGGATAAGCATCAATTTACTTGGGCAAGCAGATTTTGCAGAGTCAGAGCTCTGCTTTTTGGCTGTTTAGCTTTACTCTCTCCACTTTCCGCTCTTGGCCAAAACTGTAGTATAAACTTTTCCAACACCACATCCATCTGATAAGAATTCAAATGATAAAGAAAGTGCCATTAAATAAATCTAGCAAAAATCAGAATTGATAATGTAGGAATTGATAACCTACAAGCTCAATCCATCCCTCTTTGAGTCTCACTGTCATTTCAAGGCCCAGCTGGGGTTGTTATATGAGATGGCTTTTAGGTTGGATGAAGTTTATGAGAAGAGATTAAGTATCTATTGATTATATCTAAGCAAAGACAACTACAGTAGACTCATCCAATTCCTTCCAATGCCACATGGATTTTATGACAGTATGTGTTAACTGATACAATCTTAATTCAAGATAACAGTAGGCCCTTGGTTAGAAGAGGTCTGATTTTTGAATATCCCTTTTATAAAAATTCTCAAGTGGGAAGGGACGATTAAAACCAAACCCACCCACGAAGGAACCAACATAACAAAATAAAATCCAGTTCAATTTTTTTTTGTCAGCTCCTAAATTGCCTGTCTTCATTCCATTTCCTACCCCATTTCCCACCAGACACTGTGAGCTTGCACTCAATGGCACCATGAGACTGGAGGTAATTCCAGGACACCTGAAGTGTCTTCTGCTCAGTCCTTCAGTGCCATCCAGCCTGAAGGGATTTGTGTCATCAGAGACCTGGAAGAATGTGCAGATGCCTCCAATTTCCTCTACCCAAAGACTGGTGACTGCAAATGAGAGTGGGAATGATATCCTGGCAATCAGAGCCGAGAATGAGTCACCTGCTGGTTTTGAATGGGACAAAGAAAACCAATCGTATTTCAATCCTGCAGGTGCTGGGGTAAATCAGGGTAAAAGATTCATTTATTTTTTGTGGTTTATTGATGCCTCTGGAAAGTAGAAGCTTAAGAAAAAAAAAAAAAGAAAACCAAAAACAAAACAACATTTGGTTAAACTGAGACAAAAAATGCCTTCAGATAATTTTTGCTGATCTTCAAGGCAAAATCTAGAAATAAAAATAATTTGGATTCTACAGTTATTTCAGTTTTGGATATTTCTCCAATGCTAGATCCAAAGAAATCTGAAAATTTGTATAATTTTGGATCAATACTTTTTGGCCATTGTTATTAAAGAAAGGTGACTATTCTCTAATGATGTCCTTACTGTTTTAGGAACTAGGAATTTGTAAAACTTTATGCAATATCATGAAATTTGACTTTTTTTTGCAAAGGGAAAAAGATGAATCTGAAACCTTTTGTACAGTTTCAGCTCTGGGACATATGTGATATATTAAGATTCCCTGTTACTCAAGTTACAAATATTCCTTCTGTTGTAATCACTTGAATTTCATAGTAAGGCTGTGCCTCAAATACAATGTTTTTCATAAAACAGCACTTTGGCTCAAGGGAAGTTATCTTCATTTTAAGTGTGTTTCTGCAGGCAGAAGTTATTAACTTCTGCTTTCCATAAAGTCAAACTACCCAAAATATTGAGGGCAGTGCACAGAAAACAGCTTTGTACAGGCAGAGCTCTGAGGAGTCCATGTCACAGAATCCATCCTGTGCCCTAATCCCAAAAGGACACGGCAAAATCAGCCTCAGCTCCTAAAAGTAATAGCTCATGGTCTTTAGTTCTCAGATCCCTAATTCAGTGACTGCACCAGCAGCAAATACAGAAATTGTTTCAGGGGGATATTTGCACTGCACCAATGTCTGTAAAACCTATCCCATTATCTCTGAGATTGCAGAGGTATTAATGACACTACAAAAATGTTTCATGAGAATATTCTACAAAAACATTAAAAATTCTTTTAGGGCTCTGAGGAGTAAATTCTTCCCCATCAGAGCCAAAAAAATGCTACTGTCTCATTGATGATTGGCATAGCTGGGATAGAACTTTAGCACAAATGAAATCTGCTATCAGCATTGTCATTCACATTTAGAAAAGGGCTCTCACTCAGAAGTCTAGATGATTTCTGTGTGGCATTGTGTTTCATGGAGTGTAGGGCTAAGCTGAATGTCTGAAATCTGCCATTCAAGAACTCATCTTTCTTGGGAGAAGCCCTTGCAGACCCCAGGTGTGGTAGCACAGATGTGTCTGAGACCTCCCAGCAACATCAGGCTGCACATCCAGCACCAGGGCAGGGCATAAGTGCATCAGAAGGATCCTTCAGTAGGAACTAAGGAGATCCTCTGGGAAAAAGAGCAGGAGAAGGGGCTGGAAACCTCTAGAAGAGCTGTCACACTGCTAAGTTCTGCCCTTGGGCAAGCACAGCACCCACTGAAGGCAGGAGAACTTTTTTAAGGGACTTGCACTTCATATTGCTAGCAAAATTAAATCCAGGCTGGCTCACCGAGTTCTGAAGGAGAATATCTTTAGAAAATGTCCTATAAATGTTTAATCACTTAATCTTGGATGGCATTTAATTAGCAATCTAATTAACTTTTTTGTATTTATCACTCGCAGAGGCTCTTGGCACCTTCTGAAGCAGGGCAGGGAATCACAATGTACACAAGGGGAATTCCTGGGCAGGGGAAGCCCAGGGGAGTGCCAAGACCCTCCAGAAGCTCTCCAGAGCTATGAGGCTTTGAGGGGCCAGGGCTAATGGAATCTGCCCCCCACCCCTACCTGGGCAGTGACACAGGGTCAGGGCTAATGGAATTGTCCTGGTTTGAAGGACAGGTGTCTGCCAATAAAGGCAGAAGCTTCTCTTTGAAATGGAGAATGTAAACCCCCTCCCTCCAAATCATTATAATTTTGAAATTAAGGAGCTCTCAGACAAAGATATGGGAATTAGGAATAACAGTTTTTTACTAGGAAAAATTAAAATAGAAATGCAGTATTACAAAGAACAATCCCAAACACTGCCAGAGCCAGAATCCAAGCTGACACCCGTCAGTCAGTCAGGGTGCTGGCACAGTCCCATTCAATGGTGGCTGCATCCTCCTGCAGGGGCAGATGTGGTTCAGCTGGAGCAGTGCTCCTGGAGAAGGTGCAGTTTCCTCTGAAGGTCCAGGGATGATGTGGAAAGGTCCAGTTTGCCTCTGGAATCCAGTGGAAAGAAGGTCACTTGCTGTTCCAAATCTCAGTTTTTCTCTAGGTAGGAAAGGCTTGGCTCCTCCCCTGGCTGGAGCATCTCCCAGTGGGATGATGGAATTTTATCAGTCATGCACTGGGACTCACTGGCCATGAACAGGAGATATCTCCTGGAGGGAGGATGGGCTGTGGAAAAGATAAAGATGATTGCCCCAGCTGATGGCCCATTAGCAGATAATGTGTGCCAGGAGATCAGGGTCACTGCCCCACCCAGCTTCAACAGATGGGGACAGAATTCACATTTCTGGCCACATCCTGTATTGCAACCCAATACAGGAATCCACCCCACACCCTTACCTGGGCAGTGACACAGGGCCAGTGCCTGAGCCAAGGCTCAGGATGGCAGCTTGTGTGGCCTCTGAGGCAGGAGGGTGTTCAGAGAGGGCAACTTTTTGACAGAAGGACATTCCACTGAGTGACTGGAGAGACTTAAAGCCCACACAGCTCAGCAGCCGAGCTCTCTGTGTGTGTGACATTGCCCTGCCATCCCCTCCAGGCAGGGAGTGGGGAAAGGCTGCTGCTCTGCCCAGGGGTGGCCATTGCCTCTGCACAGAGCTGCTGAAAGCAGAGATTGTACCTGCAATTGTCACATCCTCTGGAGTGCCCTGGGCACAGCCAGCACATCATGGACAGCCCAACGAGGGAGGGAATTGTCCCACCTCACCTTGGGCCCTGGGGCAGGTTTGGCTGCCACAATATGTGGAGGATATAAAGGTATTAACATGCAGAGGAAGTCTACAAAGATGATGAAGGAGGGGAAGCTGTATGAGAAATGGCTGGGGGCACTTGGTCTGGTCAGTCTGGAGAAGATGAGACTGAGGGGAGGCCTCACTGAGGCCTTCAACATCCTCATGGGGGGAGGAGGAGGGGCAGGCACTGATCTCCTCCCCCTGGGGGATTGGTCTGAAGTCAGGGCAGGTTTAGGTTGGATTTGAGGAAAAGGTTTTTCACTCAGAGGGTGGCTGGGCACTGGAAGAGGCTCCCCAGGAATGATCACAGCACCAAACCTGACAGAGCTCTGGAAGCACCTGGACAGCTGAGTGTCACTGTGGGGCTGGGAATCAGTGAAAGGATACAGCAACACAACTCCTTCAGCAGCAAGAATGAGTGATTTATTGAAAAGCCATGGCATTTATGTAAGGGAGATCGTGCAAAACAAAGTAGAAAAGACTCATTGGTTAAAGAAGGCAACACCTCTTTGAAAACATGCTTTCTGCAAAATATCATGAGACACTCGCACGGCTTGGTGGTCAACACCAGGTGTCTATCTGTGTTTTCTTTCTTCCTTTCCTTGTTTTGTCTCTGAGGATTTCCAGCCTGGGAAAGATCCTGGCTGGAGTTAAGAAAAGTTAACAATCTGGGAAAAAAACCCGATTAGGTTCCCAGCAGCCTTCAGCAGTGTCCACAACTGAGTGACAATCCATGGTGTGATTCTGTCCTGAGCAGGGCCAGGGGATGGACTCAGTGATCCTTGTGATTCCCTTCCCATCCAGGAAGCTCTGTGATTCAATGCAGAGCTCAGGAGGAGCCTGGACCTTTCCCCTGGGGCAGGGACAGGCAGCAGCCCTGCCTGCAAAATCTGTGCCCAGGTGCTTGACCCACCTGGTGTACTCAGCCCATTGGCTTTTTCTTTTGGCACAATTCATTCAGTCTAAGACACAAACTCGCTGAAGATTTTCAAAGTAACTAGCAGCTCTCAGAAAAACATGAAAAGGCAGAAATTCAGCAATTAAACGACTTTTAATGAACTACAGAGATGTTTTAATGGGTTTAATTAATTGGTATTTAAGTGGATTTAATGATTGACATTTAAAATGAGGAAGTGAATAGGTAATCTAGAATGTCCTCTCCCCCTTTCATCGCTTAGTAATGAGGAGAAACTTCAAAAACATCTGCTATTTACTTACATATCAACGCAGAACAAATATCTGAGAACCTTGTACATCTGCTACCAGTTTCCTTTTCGCACTCTGAGTGCTTTGTCCATGGCAAATGCAAATCATTTTGAGAATTTTCATTTTGATAAGAGACACTGCATCATTTGGTGCTTGATGATAGGAAACAAACTTCCTAAAATGGCTAGCAAGAGGTCAGCATGACATCTATTAACCAGGCAGCTCCTGAAGGAGGTGATCTTTGCTGTGTTAGCAGGAGAACCTGTTTTGTTTTGTTGTCCTCCTGCACATTTTATCCTCTACAACAGCCCATTCTCAGCCTCTGATGATTGCACAGTTCAGTGTGCACTGCACACTTCTCAAGTAACTGAGGTTTAATTATTTGTGTGAAGTAACTTGCAACTGTACATGTGTGAGACTGTATCTAGAAAAGAATTAAAACCTGGAATTAATCAAAACGTCTTTGTTTTTGCCATTCAGTGACTACATTGTCGGATTAAAAAGGAAAAAAAATAAAAATGGCATGGGGACTAAGGGCTGTCGATTAATCCAGGGTATTGGGGTATTATAGGTTAACAATTAACACATTATTTGTGTGTTGTTTTGTCATATTTAACCAACCTACTGTCTTTTGGTGCTCTGGGAAGAGAGAGTTTGGGACTCAGAGTTATGAAGCAGTTTCTTGATGTAGTAGTTTACTGGAAAAGACTGACAGGTCTCTGCTACACTCCAAATTGTTTTAGCAAGATCCAGGCACTCAGGTGATCAAATCAGGTCTCCAGAAAGACACCTGATATCTGAGGAGGGACTGTCATGTATATCCTATTTCTAATATGGTATTTTCTACTCCCTTTAAATGGGATGTGTACTGCATGTGCAAATTGCTCAGTGCCTGGAGGCCAGAGAAAATAGCACCAAAACTTCTTCTTGCTAAAGGGATGGAAATTACCTTATTTGCTTTCCAAGGTTTCAGGAACCTGAGAGAGAGCTCTGAAATGTATAAGGACATAACATATTGGCTTCAGCAGCTTCTGAGCTGCCCTGTGCCAATGCCTAAATACATCACAGAATGACCAATCCTAGATCAGCATTCCTGGCAATACCCTTATGTAGAAATAAAGTCTCAGCACTGCTGTATTTTCTGCTTCCAGACAGAAGGAAGGCAGATTTTCCTCAATAGTTAACACCACCACTGATCTAAAAGCAGGTCTACTACCTCATTGCAATTCAGGTGCCCTTCATCTTTCTGACACAGTCTTTGTTCTCTTGGATATTACTGTGTCCCACGAGCTATTTGCAAACCCCACAATTTTAAGCAGTAATGAGAGGAAAGAATGGAATCAGCATCGTTGTGTCTGCCTAGTAACGAGCCAGGAGACATTCTGAATGTAAGCCATGCTCTTAAATTTGCAAACTGCATGAAAAAAACGAAGAGGAAAGAAGGAAGAAACTAGAACAGTCAGATCAAGATCAAATTCCCCAACATAAGAAGTTTTTGCTCATGCCAGTGGGTTTTATACACAGACTTAATTAAGTTGTCTGAAAAAGAGACACCAAAGGCTATACAGCAGCAAAATCTGGTGGTAGCTGTAATTCTTTTTGTGTTAGTTCTTGGGGCTTGAAAAATCTGGTTTCTGTTTCAGTGCTTTCAAACACAAGTTTTTGTTATTTACCATATTTCACTGATAATTATTTCATGCAGTAACTTTTATACAAGTGGTTACTGGATGATTATGCTCCAGATGTCTATTAAAGTTGATGAATGTATTTTGGTATTAACATTCTCTAGAATGTAAAACAGTTGCAAAAGGACAGATGGCCTCTTGTAATTAGTATTTCTGTTAATTATTTATATTTCTCTTTTGTCTAGAACTCCAAAGAGATGAGAAGATTGCTTTGTGAGGTGCTGTTTATTCCCAGTGAAAGAGATAATTCCTGGACAAGGAAAGAGAATTTGATAGGTAAGAGGTGGAGAAAAGATTTATTTCCTGTTATTGGACAGATAAGATGCTGAAGAATAAAGATGAGAAGACCTTGTGTACATTTCTACTTGCAAACTAAATAGCACCAGAGATTTTCTCCTAAATCAGAGATAAAATGTGCTTTTCTGTGTCCTGTGTGACCTGGCACTCAGGATAAGGGGCAGGAGCCACAAAACCATGGATAAATGCAAAGAATAAATTTATTTTCATTACCTTGTCAAACAGGGGATCCCTAAAGCAGCACCTGGGCAGAGGCACATAAGAGAGGATGCAGGCACCATGGAGCTTGATCCATGCTGGAACACCAACAGACCTGCTGTTTTCACCTGTATTCCAGGCATCCACACAGGTGTAGTTTATTCCTGGGCTCTGTTTTTTCCACAGTAGAGCAGAAATAACAATGTTTGATAGTGCCTCTAAGCCAGAAGCCTGTGTTATCTAAACACAGATGTTCCATTTGTCCAACAGACAAGGCCAAACAACAACTAGTATAATATCTGTGGGTTTTGACACCTCAGCTGCAAGTCACTTGAGCATGTTTACAATCTTCTCACCCATCTTCCATTCTTTTCCCACCTGTCCCAACTCTTACACACTCCTAACCTCCAAAGACAGACATCTGAATGAGTGTCTGGCTAATGCTGACTTTCAAATTGGGCCCAGAAGTTGTTGGAAAAGCCAGACTGGGGGGAAAAAACAAGTTCCAACAAGTTGTTTAATGACTTAAAATAGAGAAGGCTGAATTGTAGTGCCCCAGTGTTACCCTGTTTGTGCATGGTGCTGTAGCACCATTTTAGCATGGGATTGACACAACATTGACATCTGGCAATGTAATTGTCCACTTAGATGTTCTTAGTCTGGTGGAAATACTATAAAAATATTTATCCCACCATCTAAGGGATTAAAGTCAGGTTTTTCCTGCTTTGGCAAAAGAACTAATGCAACCAGACCTTCACCTTCTGTTCAGAGTTTGCATCAGCACTGAAATCAGTATTTTTTGTACTTCTGAAGAAGATGAGATGATCCCAGATGTAAATTCAGTAAGGCAAGTTAGGCATGCAAACTTCATTAAAGAAATATTTTTAAAAGATACATTTGGGAAAATATATGGGTTTATTTAGATACTGAAATTGAACCAATTATCTGACCTCCTTTCTGCAACAGCTGCATCCAAAATGTTTTAAGAAGTCATCTTTAGAGTTTTGATAAAAAGACAACCCTTTAAGTTTTTATTGGAACTTAGTAAGGGAGAAAACATCTCCAAGGATAGAGATTCCAGATCCTCTGCAGGTACCTGTGATAAAAGTTCTGATCCCTGTTGGGGTAAAAAATAATTTCCTTATATTGATTTTGAATTCTGCATGTTACAGATCGGATCCACAGCTTCTCATACTGTCACTGCACACTTCTCTGAAAAGTCTCTTGGTCTTCTCTGTATCCTCCAGTTAGATGCAGACAGCAAAAAAATCACCCCTGAAGATTTATTTTTTTTTAATTAACACAGAACAAACTCAGTTTCCTCTGTTTCTTCTTTTACATCTGGTACTGCTGCTCTCCATCCATCTTGAGGCTCATCTACCCTGACTCCATCCAGTTAGCCCCTCCACTGGGCTCAGAGCAGTATCCCCAGCCTGGTTTCACTGCAGGCTCAGGTCATGGCTCACCAGATTTGTGTAACAAGTGCTGACTGGAAAGGAGGATCAATGTGACAAGGCATGATGGCTGAACTCTGGCTAATGCTGCCCAGGAGGGTGTTGGTTTCTTTATTACAGGGACACATTGCTGTCCCTGGTCAGCCTGTGCTCCACCAGGACCCTCAGCTGCTCATCTCCAAAGCTGCTCAGGAGTTCCAGCCTCCATCTGCTGCTGGGGTTACTCTGTCCCAGGGGCTTTGCTTTTGCCTTGGTTGAACTTCATGAGGCTCCTGTCAGCCCATACCTCCAGCCTGGCAATGTCTCCTTGAATAGCAAATATCTTCTGCAAACATGCTGAGAGAAGCCCTGGCACTTCATCAGTTCATTAATAAAGTGACTGGGCAGCAACCACTGGCCCCAGTATGGACCCCAAGGGATCTCACCAGGAACCAGCCACCAGCTGGAGTTGGCACTTCCAATCACTTGCTGTTTAACATTTTTCCTTTTTTAGTTGCATCAAATCTGTTCTGAATAAGGAAAAAAATAAAAAGGAAGAATTTAGTTCCTGATAGTAACATAATGTATGTGAATAAAATGATCAAAAATATCCATAGCAATTAGGGGCCAGCTCTGGACTGAAGAAGTAAACTGATATTAATAATGTTTATGTTTCCAGTGCCTCTGCTGATAGGATAACCTTGGATTAATTACACATTGAGTACTTTTTCATTTATAATGATAAAACTTTTGAATAAACCAATTAATATTATTGACAATACTGGTATATTAAAGCTGTTGTCATACCAGTTACTACTCTACAACTAGTCTTTATCTATTCCATAAATTCAGTCAACTCAGACTAAATTGAGTTAGTGAAGCAAGACAAATAATCTACTAGGATGGTTCATTTCTGTCTGTGAATTCCTCTGGAGTTTGCTTTCAGATAGAAAACAGTTTCAGTGTATGTGAATTCAGCATCAGGATTTCAGAGCAGTTCTGTAAATACAGAGCAGTAATGTTTCTTGACTTTAAATTTGCTTATGCTGAAGCAGAACATTGCTGGTTTGATTTTTTTTTTTTTTCATTTCCCATTATTATCCCTATTTGAATGGTATAGGGAGACCACAAGAGAAAGGCACCCTGCTGAGTTATTGCATAACCTTAAGAAAATGATCTGTCCTTGCCTGGACAGAAGAGGGCTGATAACAAAAGCCCTTCCTGGGAAATATTCAGGCACATTCCTAAATATATCACAAAGGTGAACATTTGCCATCCATAAAATTGACTACATCTATAAATCAGTTATAGTACCTAGGCTCTAAGGAGTGGGTGTGCATTCTCTCTACCACCTTAAAGGCTCTGCTTGTGGTACAAATTACGACCTAATTATAAACACAGTATAAAATTCTGGGGCAAACATGTCTGTTCTCCTCCAGCAGAGCATCTGGAAGCAGCCAGGAGCAGTGGCAGTGGTGCTGCTGGTAGCAGGTTTCATGTTAAGACACCATCCCCTGATCATGCTTGATGTCATTCCCATTATATCTGACTCCCATCACTCCTCTAGGCCAGAAGCAGAAACCTGCAGCAACAGCCAAATATCCCACTAATGTGAGCCAAAAATCATTTTATCAAACTGCACATTGTCCCACGGCATTTTTCCCGACTTTTCTATTTGCTGCCTCTGAGTTAAGATATTAGGGGTTGTCTTTTGGAATGGAAAATCAGATTATAGGAATTTTCAAAGCAAGAATGAAGCAGTATCAGCCACGTTGCACTGCTGCCTGTGTGAACTCCTTTTAAGTGAACTCCATTCCAGATCCCAAAGGGCACTCTCCTCTCCTCTCCTCTCCTCTCCTCTCCTCTCCTCTCCTCTCCTCTCCTCTCCTCTCCTCTCCTCTCCTCTCCTCTCCTCTCCTCTCCTCTCCTCTCCTCTCCTCTCCTCTCCTCTCCTCTCCTCTCCTCTCCTCTCCTCTCCTCTCCTCTCCTCTCCTCTCCTCTCCTCTCCTCTCCTCTCCTCTCCTCTCCTCTCCAGTGCTCTGTCACTTTTGTTTCATGCCACATTTATCAGATTTCTTTTAGCAGCACTGTCTGCTCAGGTAGAGAAATGTAGTCACTGTTCCCTCCACTATTAATTTCAATTAATTTTTAATGTTTACACAATTCCTCCCTTCAATGGTTTGGCCTAAATATCTATTTTCCTTTGGATCAAAGACTTTCCTTAAATCCATTCCCATGCTTAATAATCCTGTTTCATTTTCTTTTGGCTTTACAATGAATGTATTTGCTGGAAAATGAAGACAACAGACCTTTAAAAGCTGCTGTCTTCATTTCAGTCTCTCAGACTGGCTTTCTTCACACAGGTTGACATTTAAAATGTATACCTATATATTGTATGCACACACAAAGAGACAAACATATATTTCTGAAACACAGGAGTGAAAATACTGCCTGACCACAGCAGGGTTAGAAATCCACCACATCTTAGGTCTGACCTAGTAAGCCAAAAGTAACCAATTCTTTCAGATTTAAATGGGTTTTTTAACACCAACACACTTGATGTCTTGGTTGTTTTTAGGATTAATCTTTCTTGGTTAACTTTGATTCAAGTTATTGGAAATTCCATGTTGTTATGGAGAGCTTTGGGGTCCACCAAGGGAAAAGATTTGTGAATTGAAACAGGAGGATAACTCAGCATCATGTACAAGGCAATGCTATTCCTTAGACATGCTAGAGGTGTGCTGGTAACAGAGAAAGGAGAAAAATTGCCAAGGGAAATGCCACATGGGAGGCTGGAAATGTTTCAAGACAGCATTAGACTGCAGTCCATCTCCTTTAAACTGTGCAACTACAAAGGTACCTTCTGTGTACACTTAATTGTGAATTAGACTGAAAATAATAAAAGCATATGCTTGCCCCCCTGTGGAAAAAAAGACTCTTTCAGGTATTCCAGTCTCAGGAATCAAACACTGAGGAGTCTGTCATCACCTGAAAGTGAATTTCAGAAAATGTCCATCTTTGGAGGAATACTCTGTAGCTTATAAGTACAGAGTTCACCCACCCCTATGGGGGCAGAAAACATTGTGCCAAGTTTTCACAGCCTGCACTGGAACAGCAAATAAATTAGTTTACCCACTTCTTTCTTTGCCACCACACCAGGGAATGACATTTTCCTATTAACCAGTGTGGGGGAGTTACATCTGCTGGAGGTACCTGGCCAGCATATTACACAACACTGATATAAATGTTCCACTCAGAAATTAGTACCAGTAGAATTCTGTACAATGTTAAGACCAGGAAATTGAAGGGAAAGCCAGTTAAATAAGATGTTTAAGTCATTAAATGTTTCCATTATAAATATTTATCTTTGGAAACTAAACACACTGCTATCCCCTGAATGTCATCAGCTATTAATTGTATATGTGATTGTAAACACACTTCTGTTGTTTCCTATGCATTTTGGACTCTAAAGACTGAGAACAGTTGAAAAGCAGTCAAAATTTATTTCCAAATAGCTTGTTCACTAGACAGATTGCCTTAATAGCTTTTTCCTTGGAAGGATTTGAAATTGCACCATATCAAACGTCGAAGGAACCGTCTCAGAGATGAATTTGAAACATTGAAGATGAAGGGGACTCCAGTAAGTCTTCACAAACTCCTGGATGGATGTTCTTGCTGTATAAATTTCCTAAGTAACCACATATGAGCACAAAAATGCCTATTCCAAGCAACAGTAAATGTCCATTTTTAGCAGCGTGCTGTCACCAGCAACAACTGCAAGCAAATACATACTGTGTAAGAGTATAACAAAAAGCCAAGTAAATGATATTTCCCCCTCATGGTCTGCCAGCCACTGGCAAAGGCTCTCAGCAGACTTCTGCTCCATATAAGCTATGCCAGTGACAATATGGTCATCATTAATATCAATAAATATGAATTATTTGTTCAGTGGTGAGGCTGATCATATTCACTCTATTTTAGAGCCTTTCCATCCCTCAGTCTTTCATTACATGACAGGACCATTGGCCCCCAGCTACACCAGGATCAGTGATGTCTCTCAAGCCACAGGAATCCTGTCATAGAAGACTTCTGCCCTGCACCATTAATTAATTAAATTAATTAAATTAATTAAATTAAAGGGGACTAAGTCATGAAGTGAACTCTTGTTGGAACAGAACACCTTGGGTGCTTCAGCAGGCACCTTACACCATGTGGTGAATGTCCTTTCTAACCTGCTACAATCAGTGCTCTGCCATGGCAGTCTCCTGGCTGCCAGGTAAAACTGGTGGTGGGATATTTACTTAAATTTAAACAAAAAATACCTATCTCATACACATTCCAAATATGGCTGCCAGATTGGATGATCAGAAAGGATAAAATCAGTTGCATTATGCAGCAGAGAATTAAGTGTAGGATTAGAAAATGGTTGGTTGAATAAAATATTGGATTTTCTCTGGTTGGTTGGCCTCTGTCTTGCAAAGTATAATTGTGATTGTAGTGATAATTGTGATTATGATACTTGTTTTAAGTTGTGTAAAAAATGTGATTGTAAATGCAACACAAGGAACAAATGTTCTGTTTGTAAAGGAGCTAACTGAGGCTTATGAAGGCTGGTGGGCAAAACAAGTTTCAAAAGCCCCAAAGTAGGGGAGTGTTGCCCAGCTGGTGGAAAACACAGTGCTTATTCTGTAGGATCATGTTAAACCTTAAACCAAGAAACGTGAACTTGGTTAGCCAAGTGTCTCACAAAACAGTGAACCAGACTAGTTATGCCAACTCAGCCCAATATTTGGGAAGTGACACCAAGTGCATGGAGAACTTTGGGGGTTGACAACCACCAAGGAGCACCTGAGGGACCTTGGGATAAGAGAATGCACAGGTCAAGGGGGAGGGCAAATGTTAAAGACTTCTGAGAAATGACTGCTATATGCAAGTTTCTTCTGGGAAAACTTATGAATATGCATGTAAAATATAGTATTTCAACAGGAGCTTCTTCTGAACTCAGCATGAACAATAGGTGGAGAAATCCTCAGGCTAGAATAAAGAATTCCTGTTCCTTAATATAACATTAATGTTGAGGAGTTTTTTTTGCAGTTTCAGCAACACCTTAATGCCACATCTGCACATCTTTTAGGTATCTCTAAGGAGGGTGACTTGATCACTTCCCTGAACAGCCTCTTTCAATGCTTGACAATGCCCCTTTGGTGAAGAACTTTTCCTAATATCCAAACTAAACTTTCTCTGGCACAAGTGAACACATTTCCTTTTATCTGATTATTTGTTACTTGAGAAGAGGTTGAACTCCAACTCATTACATCTTCCTTTCAGTGGTTGTAGAGAGTGAGAATGTTCCCCCTGAGCCTCCTTTTCTCCAGGCTAAACACCCCCAGCTCCCTTTAGCTGCTCCTCATCAGCTTTGTGCTCCAGAGCCTTCACCAACTTTGTTGCTCTTCTTTGGAGGGGATGACCACAGGTTTCTGGAACAGGGAGTGAAATAAACCACTCTGTTTTAGGTTTGAGAGGCACAGGGACAGTCAGGAGTAGTGCAAAATTATGGGGAGAGCTTGAAGTGAGGGCCAAAACTTTAATCTTAAGTTCAGCGCAAGCTTGGCAACGCTGTGGAGAGAGAGAAAGTAGTGGGACCCCAATGTCCCTTCAATTGTGTCCTTAGCCAGTCCACTTTGCTAATTTTCAGGGGTCATTTGTGTCTTTAAATGACCTCTCAGCTGCAAATAATCATGCAGCCTGTGAGTTAATCAGTCACATCTCAGCAGTGCAATTCTGTATAGAGCAGTCGAGTCCAGGAAAGCTTTGTAAGTTCACAGCACAGGGAGTCCTGGCACTTCCCTCTGCCACCCTCTAATTGGTGCTTTATCAACTGCATCTACTCCCCTCCCTGAAACAACTGCCCTATTAATTAATATTTTACTTGGAATTGATTTTTTTGTGAAGGTGACAATGTCTGTGTGTCTGTTTCTGTGTCTGCTTATCAGGGAATTGCAACGTCAGTGAAGCATTGCTGAATGCTGGATAAGTACACAAGCTGTATTTGAAAAAAAAAAAAACAGATTTTCACATTTACAGAAACACTTTTTCTGATAATTTTGTTTGAACAGTCTCATTCTTTACCTTTATTTATGAAAATTATAACAGTCACCAACTTCCAATTTCCAAAACCTCTAAAGTGTTAACATTTGGTGTTTTGATGCTTTTTTCTCTTGATTTTTTAAACGAAATTTCATCAAAATCAACGATACTTGGTGGACAATATTGAAAGTACTGACTAAAGTTCCTGGAAAGTATCAATGAGCAAGTACAATCACACTCAGCTTCTTGGAAGAAATAACTGACTATAGAAATTTGTGTGGCATTCCTGTAAAAACCCCACAGATCTGTTGCTGTCTGCTGTTAAGATCTGGTGAGGATCTCTGCAGATTGCAAAGGTTCCTGCAGTTTTCAGTTCCTCTATTCTGTGCTGCACAGATCTTTACTTAGCACTAAATTTGCCTATAATGATCACACTTGTGTATAATTACTGTTCATGTGCTCTTGGTGCTTTGTCATCACTCCTAAGGATTGAATAACATCTCTTAGGATAAGGAAGGAATGAAGGAATGAAATTGTTCTGTCTTTTGGAGGTATGCCATGGCTCCCATGAATGTCACTTGGTGCTGCCAGAAAATCTGGAAGTTGAACCTTATCCCCACTGCCTCTCTCCACTCCCCCTCTCTCTGCTGAATTGATTTCTCACAAGTTTCGCTCTCGAGCTTTTCATCTCCAGGTTTTGAAATCATTAGAACGATTTTGGCATTGCTTCCAGGACAAGGTCAGTAAAACCTCAAGGCTTACTCTGAAAGCCTGGCTGGGGGTGTGAAGGCTGTCTGTGTGCAGCTGAGCTTTGACACAACATTAAGAGATCATCACATCAGTCAGCTGAAACCTCATATTCCCATATGGAAGGGCACTCAGTGCTATTGGAAACTGCTACTCCAACTAAACAAATGAAACCTGTTCTGTGCTGAAATCCAAGCTAAAAATATATGTGGTGCTAGCAGCCACCCTGGTTGCAACAAGAATACACATTGGTACTTCACTGGGGCTGAAATCATTCCTTCAGATGGCCATAAAATATTATCAGAGATCTGGTGTAGTGGTGAATTTGGCAGTGCTGGGCTGAAGGTTGGACTCAATGGGCTTAGAGGTCTTTTTCAACCTTAATGATTCCCTGATACTGAAAGTTTAGATTTCATTAGATAAGCACTTGACATTTCAGAATATTTGATCTTTCTCAAAATATTAGGAAATTTCTCTTTAAAAATTACTTTGAAAAACGAGCGTACGAGATACATGATGACATTTCTGATTTTTTTTATTTTCGTTTTTGGTGACCTTTATGAAAAAGACAGATTTTGCAAATTCTTATGTGGCAACTTCCTGCATTTGAGAAGTGGGAGTCTCCTTTCCTTTTCCAGCTAGCAGGCCATGCTGGTTTTCCAGCACAGCCAGTACTGAAAGAATGTTGATGCAAACAACATTCAACTGCCCCCAGAGATATCTCAGGCAGGGAGAGTGAATAATCCTCTTGCACTGCTGCAGAGGGAACTAAGAAGCCACTTTGGAGAGCACAGCTGATTTTGGACATCCAAACTCAGAGGGATGAATGTCACCCAGGGAAACCAAAGGAGCTGAAATACCTCTATGAGTAAAACTTAACTATATTTTCACCTTCAAAACTAGATTAAAGTCACCTAAGTGATCTGGAAGGTGAGTCAGAAACAAAGGAGCTGCAGCTGAGGAACAAAATATCAGGCATCAAAAGGATTCTCATATTTAATCACAAGTAGGAAAGAATCACATCAAGATAAAACCTGACATATCTCAGAGATTTCAGTTGTTACAAGAGAAAGATAAATCTATCTTTTCATCTCTGAGAGGAGTTTGCTTGTTTCTCTTCCCTTTTAGAAAAATAAAAAAAGAAAAGAAAAATAACTAAAAAAAGAAAAAGAAAAAAAAGTGAAGGAAAATCTTTTTCAGTCTGACATCATATTTGCTATCTGACTAAATTGGTTTTGGAGTTCCTTATCAAAATATTCTGGGAAACTCATATAAATGCAGCATACATTAGAAATGTCAGAATACCATCTGTGAGCAGAAAAGAAAGAACAGCATGGGAACAGAAAGGAAATATCTGTGGGGTGGTTTTAAATTAGGATGCCAATACTCTGATTTCTAAAATTCAATCAAAGCATGAGTGTTGGAGGTAAAGGAAATGCTGCACCTCATAAGTAAATGCTTTGTATAATCAGCAACTTTGCAAAGAGGTTTGTGAGGTGCTGAGGTTTTTTTTTAATCTTAAATTTTATATCAGCATTAAAATAAATACCCTGAACTCTCACCAAAATGTATGAACTAACTTGTTTTCCAGTCCCCCTGACTTTAATGATTGGCTGTTGCTTGAGAACTTAATTCACAGTGGTAATTAAAAATCATTCTGCATATCTTATGCATTTTGATAATTAATTTTGGAATTAGAATATAAAAACAGTGTCTTCACTGCAGTCCAAATACTCAAGCTGTAGATGTCCAGAAGAGGCCTCAGGAGTGATTTAATTGAGGGATCTTAATTAATCTGCTTTATTGCCAGACATCTATAGAAGAAAATCTAGCTTTGTGTTGTCATCATCTTCAGCATGAGGTAGCCCCAGACCCTAAGAAATCAAAACCAGACAAACAAAAAAATTGTTCATTCCATGCTGTAAGGCAATTCTGTCCATCCACAGAAAAGAGCAGATCAATTCCAGATTTTAAGACCAAAAATTATCTCAAACCACTGCAAAGGATGGATGAGTACTGAAGCAATCAGTGAAGAGAAATAGAACCAGTCTTACAACATATTCAAAATATTTGGTTTGAGTTTGACTGTCCTGCAATGCAAGTGAAAAATCTGAATTAGTCATCCTGAAATGAAGCAATAAACATTTTGTCACTCTAGACACCAGCCTAGGGCACGATGATTTGATGTTGCTATGCCTATTTTGTAAGTGAAATCCAATAGAAAGCAAATTTGTTTAATGACTTTTATTTCCTTAATGCCATTTAGTTTCCCTGAGGTTTCTGCAAGTTCTTCTGTACTGCAGACTCTCTTCAAAGTAGGAGAAATTCTGGAGTGAAGATCTTCTGGAAAGAGGCTTTAGCAACTGATCCACATCACTGTCAGTGTGCAGAGAATGATTTTATTCAATAGAGCAATGGAGTGAGTCAAGACCACGGTATTGGAGCAGGATCATTAGCTTATGGCTTATCTAAATTCTGTCTATGAGGTACATCCAATACAACTCCTGCAGAATAAAGGGGGGGAAATCCCCATTCCTAAATAAAACCAGCTAAGAAAGATGCACACACATCTAACAATGGGGCTGCAATCCCCAAAGCATTGCCAGCTTGTTTGTTTTCCTCCTTATGGAAGAGGAATGCTGTTTACAGTGCTGTGTGCTCCAGCAGAAATCCCAGCACACACAAGAGCTTTATCTTTATTGGTCTCTGCTGCTGCAGCAGCCTCTGTTGGTTTCTTTCTGTCCTTATCAGTGTTAATGGCAAAGATCATTGCAAAGCACAACAGAAGGAGACAATATTATCATACATCACATGGCACAGGGTAAGTCTCAAATTGGTTGGTGCTGCTAAACATAACCAGGATTAATACTATGTTACACAGGAAAGAATCAGAAAAACAGCACAAAAGTAATCAGCTAAACTGGGTTTCAGTTCAGCCACCCAGCTGAAAAACACTTGAGTGGAAATGAAGTCACAATTAATACAAACCACCACACAAGTAATGCAGTTATGTATTGAGATGGTTTCTGTCAGGTGAATCACATGTAGTTCTAAATAGTGTGTGACTTTCAGAGCAGCAGGTTGAACTGGATGTGGGGTTATATCATTGGGAAACACATTTTTACCCATTTTTAACAGCATTTTTTCACTGTATGTTGTGACCCAAAAATATAAACTAACACATTTAAGAGCATCTGTCACAAATATGATTGTGCAGCTTTACCTGAACCAGATTAAAATTCCTTTTACCAAAATAATATAAAAAAAGCTGACAACTTTCAGTAGCCCTTGCAGTATTTTTATACTAAAATCCAGTTCCTCTTGCTGTTAATTACTGCTACTCATGTAGTAATTAATACATTTGCTTTCCTTCTATATTATTTCACCTTCTGAATGTTATTTATGATTAGTTACTTCTTATTTTACTGTGATACAATACAATATTAAAAATATATTTAAACCATATAGTTATTGCTATGAAAGAAACAAAAGACTGATTGCTTTCCAAATTATTTTGAACCCAAATTCGGTAAAAAAAAATACAAATTCTGAAACTTTTGAAGGAATGTTGAAAAAAAAAATGGTGATGATAATACTTTCTCTTCAATAAAAATAATTTCTTCCAATCCAAAATATATAGTTTTGGATATAAAATACATATACTAGTTTGTCTGGGCTGTTCAAATACTTCTTATTCCAAACATATTTACCAGGATGTATCTGTAGTTTTCTTTGGGATTTGGGAGGAATAAGGCTGAGTGGACATGTTATACCTCACACATATCCAAATTATTTTCAGAAGTATTTTATTTTTCTTCAGAGTGCTGCTGCGTATTTTGATTAAGAAAAGCTTCCATGTCATCATTTGAACTCACGGGGGTTTCTGATGGAAAATCTGTATCTGTGCACTGCACCTGAGCTGTGATTGCTGGCTGTGAGTGACATCCCTGCTGTCACCCGCGCTGGTTTGATGCTGGAGCTGTCCCCCGTCCCCTGCTGGCGTTCCTGCTGCATCGGCATCCCTCAGTTAAGGGGATGAAGGGTGCCAGAAGAGCGCAGCCCTGCCCCAGCCAAGTGAAGGGGTTGCAATCACCAGCCCCGGCTCCTGAACAGCCCCTTTTGATGGGAGCTCGGGTCTGAGTTTCAGAGCCCTATTCAGGCTGCTAACACACATAATTGATGCCTTTTCATCCTCCTTTGTTCAAGTCTCCAGTCAGCCTAATTAAGTTCTTGTGAGGCAGTAATGAAGTAAACATTTCCACGAATATCTGCATTAGCTGGATGGCAGATGCCTGCAATTAAAATGCTGTAGCTATATTAGAGCACATATATTCCATGTTGCTTTCAGATCTGTTGAAAACTTCCCAAAAGAGTGTTTGTGAGTTTTTCCAGCATGGAAAAATACCAGCAAGAGCTGTGACCCAGGACCTGCACAAACACCAAGGGAAGTCAAGGGGATGTGGACCAGACCCTTACAGAACTTGGGCTCACCTTTCATTATCTTTTTTTTTTTTTTTTTTTTTTTTGAAAAGAGCTTTGACCATGACAATACATGTTAGAAAAAATCCATAAAGCCATCTGAGCATTCATTTTAGTTGCTGAAATTTAGTCAGGGTCAGATTGAAGTGGGATAGAGTGAAAAAAGATGAGGGGAAGAAGGGACATGGCAGGTAGCTCAGCTCCTTCACCAAAACAGTCACTGCATGACTTGAGAGGTTTGAGAGCTCAGTAATAGACACACATCTCACTGTTCCTTTGAATCCAGGACCAGAGGATGGGTCTAGATATCCCCTGTGGCATGGAATATCTTTATTTTCATTAAAAGGTGCTCAACTGCTCTACATAAAGGTTCTTGAACTGAGCCCTTTGTCTCAAACTACCACCCTTCACAGCCAAGTAGGCACTCCCAGCCTTGCAATTGCTCTGAAATACACAGACTGTGTATTCAGGGGGAGAAAACAGCTCCCATTTGGCATCTACACAGCACCTAGGCTAGAGGTATCTCCAAATAAAATACTCCTCTCTCTGTGCCAGACAGCAGCAGGCTGGGGCTCCATTAGCTTTGGCCATTAAAGGGTAAAGCCCCACCTGGGCTGGGAGAGCTGCCCTGGCAGGTTTTGTTACCCTGGCAGAGCTCTGAAGGACTCAGCTCAGGAGCAGGGGAGCTGGTGGTGAATGGGAAGGTGTCAGAAAAATCTGACAGACAAACCATGTGGAGCAGAAAGGCAAATGAATCAGAGCTGGCTTGTAGGTATTACTGCAGAGAAGAAAGAGGCAGTGCACTCAAAGGGAAAAAATTAGAAAAGGGGGGCTTTGACAAGAAATTTATTGTACAAATATAACCCTTAATTTATGGAAGATGGAAAGGAAAGGAAAGGAAAGGAAAGGAAAGGAAAGGAAAGGAAAGGAAAGGAAAGGAAAGGAAAGGAAAGGAAAGGAAAGGAAAGGAAAGGAAAGGAAAGGAAAGGAAAGGAAAGGAAAGGAAAGGAAAGGAAAGGGGAAAGGGAGGGAAAGGGAAGGGAAGGAAAGGAAAATAGCCATTCAGATCTAACATAGCAGATCCAATGCATACATTTTGGCCTTGTTAGAGAAATATTTCTGTGCTGCATCTTTGTTTTTATTCTGGATTATGGAAATGGAAGGGACAGGGATAGCAAGAGCAAAAGAAATAAATAGAATCTTTTCCTTTCATTCCCTCCTTTCCCACTATCCTACTAGTAGCTGGGTTCTTACTGTGCTGTCCTTCTCCCATGGACTGTGCCTCCCAGTTCAGCAGTAAGTCCTTCATTCCTGTTACCCTCCAGAGCTTCTTAATGAGGGAATTACCATTCACAACTGTTGTGGCAAACACAGACAGCAAATCCTCTTATCACCTGGCTCCTGATTACATCTGCAAGCCAGCTCCAAGCATCCATTCACCTTCACAGTCTATTTTATTGCAAGAGAAACCAGTTTTCTCCAGCCCAAGCTGGAAAGGAGATAGATGATGATAAACAGCCCCCAGCCCATAGGGAGCTCACTCCTGTCCTGCTGTTTTCCTGCACTACTCCAGATCTTTGGATGAAAGCTCTCTGGGAACATTTCACCCAAACAGTGCTGAAGGGAATGAAATACAGAAAACAGATCCAAGGCAGCTCTTAGGGCCCCAAGGCACTGCACATTGCTCTCAGGAGCCTGTTTTATGGTGCTTTGTCCAGTGCAGCTCTCATTTTGCCAAGGGGCTGTATGAGATCCAGAGGGAAATGGCTCTGAAAGAGAACTATAGCTATCTACAGTCAGTTAGGAACTGGCTCATAACAAAAAGAAGGAAAACTGCCTGGTTTGTTATGCTGCCACAACACCCAAAACAAGGCAGCCCCCCTGGCACAGACATAAGTAGGTGTTACTTTATACTGCTAGGGAAGCTAGAAAAACTGCTCAGAAAAGTGTGTGCTGGAACAAGAGCCTGGGTAGAGTGAAAATAAAAGAAAATGTGTGCTGGAAAAACTGGAGCAAAGTAATAGAATGGGGCTTTGACATGATTGCAAATCAACCCTGCTCCACACCAAAGGGTGCAACAAGTGAGGAAATAAAATCCAGGACACTGAACCATGGCTGCAGCCTGCACATGGCAGGAGCAACAGGTCAGTGTGTGACAGCTTTTGCTGTTGGAGAAAATATGTTAAATATTTTGTTTTGGAATGTGGCACTTTCCCCAGAGGTACATCAGTGTTTCCAGATACTCATTTCACAGGAGGTTTTATAGGTTGGCACATTCTGCATCTTCAAGTTAAACACTGAAAAAATATGGAGAGAAAGCTTTTTTTTTTTTTTTTTCTTTTTTCTATTGCCATTTAAAAACACTTTCCAGTAAATGTGCCAAACTGTGTTTGTGCTTTAAAAATCTTGTGTCAACAGTTAAGTGACAGTCTTCTTTCTTGTCAGCCTAACGTGTTCCCTCATTTTAGCTTTTAGAAGGACTAAATAACAACACATCAAGCCATCAATTCCACACAAAAACTGATGCTGAGTTTGGAGGCATATGTTCCAAATGAGACATTTAAAAATGTGACTTTTTGGAATATTTGCATAGCACCACTCATCTTCTTGTCACAAACGAATGGCTAACAATACATTCCACAGAAATACAGTCTAGGAATTTCCATTGTACCATTTCTCATAATTGCTTTGCTCCTGGTGGCTTGTGAAAGCCCTGCTAATTAATTGCAGGTTGTCTTCATGCTGATATCTCATCTGAACTGTTTAAAGGATTAGAAGTGTTTGTATCTAAAAAAGATGGGTAAAAATCCAGTGACAGAGTGAACCAGCACAAACACCATATGCAGGGAGTAAATAATTTCTCTTAAAAACCCCATTCTTGAGAGGCTCTGAAGGTGGGACTTTCAAATTCCTCTCTCCATAAGCTACTCCTGCATTTAACCATCCTTATTACATAAGATACAGGAAGGGATTATCTGAAGGTCAATTTTCTTTACCTTTGTTTTGCAGCCTGTGATTCCTGTTTAAGCCATTGTCCATAAATTTGAAAACCTCACTGCTGCCACACATCTCTACATATAAATAGCTGCACATAGGGATTAATTCATGTCTTTTTTTTTTATTATTTTTTTTAATGAAGTGAATTAGATGAGCTCCATGGAGCTTTACACTGAAAGGCTGGTTTCCAACATTTGAATCCTCTCCTGAATTCTCTCTAATACTCTTTTCACATCTTAATATGGGTATCCCACAACTAGAAATGACTTAGACCAATCTTATCAAGGCCCTTTTTATGGCAAGGATCACTTTTTTATGCCTGAAATGTAGTTTTTTGCAGGTTGGACTCTAGAGACTCCAGAATCCTCGTTGAGTCCTCAGCAAATCTCCACATGCCATGACAAAGCCTGTCCCCTTCTTTCCCTGTATATTACTATTGTTTATCTGCACTGAAAGGTTAAATGTCTAAATTTAGACAGGAAATGAGGATCTTGTCAATGCAGTCTATCAGGTCCAGAATTTCAATTGATCTAATAGAGATTTACTGGGGGAAAAGCTGAAATCTCCAGGCTTGAAACTAAGATATTCCAACCATTTTAATAAATTATTATGTCAATCTTCACATTATCAGTCAGTCTGGCTATAAAGCATTTTTATTTCCTAAAATATTGATAAAAATATTGACTGCAGTTGAAAAAGTATCTGAGGACCCATACAGGTAATAGCTAATGAATAACACCTGTTTGAGATCTGGCACTGAGACAGTTTTTAACCCATTTAATACCTGTCTAGTTAATGAAAGAATTTCCCATCAAAATAATACTAAATCTAGTGGTTTCCTAGTCCAAGGAAATTTAATTTCCATCCTATTTCTTTAACCAATCATAAATACACTCCTAGCCAGTGGGGAATTAGCAGGAGGCTGTGTGGGGTTCAGTTGCTGACTGGGGTTAAATCACAATGCTTCCTGACAAGTCTGGTCCTTGACCCTTCTCTGAACTCTTTGATCTAGGTGTTTCTAATAAAGAAATGCACTAGTTTTACAGCTGCTATCATCATTTCAAAGACATGTGCATATATTAAAATTATTATGGCTAGTATAAATTTCCTATAGTAACATAAATTCATTTCTCTGTTAATTATTCCAGGCATATTATGTGCACAGAATAATATTCTGTACAACAGCTAGTATTCATTTGGCCTTTGGGGTCATCCAGCATATAAAGTCTTTGTGCTTAAAGATTGCACTCCCTTCTGCTGTGACATTCATGCAATAACTCACAGGTCTAACCTTCAATTTCAAGGGATGCTTGCAAGCTTTTTAGTTTTCCATTGGTCCCTCAAGCTCTGCCTGTCCTGCTAAGTGAAGCTATTAAGGACATTTCTCTGGGGCCAAACTGCATGGTTTTACTGATGGCCATATATCAAAACTCTCCTTCCCCTGAAACAAAGTGTCTAAATTCAAATTACCAGTGGGAATAGTTTCTGAGAAATGTGACCCCAGCCAGTGCCAGAGACCTGTCTGTGGCTGTGCTAATTAGCACTCACCAAAAGTGTGCCAGGAGCTGTGCTGGCCATTAAACTGTTCAGGCATTTGGAGGTCGTGCCTGAGCCTGGATCCTGGCACCAGTTTGTTCTGGCTGATCTCAGCTGCAGTTTATACACCACTGAGACTGGTATAAAATCAGGCAGCTAAAGAAAACTGTGGGAAAAGAACAATTTCTCGAGGATCAGGAAACTCCTTATCCCCACAGCTGTCTCATGGAAATCATCAATACCAATGTCAGGATATTCCACTCTTTGGACAAGCAGGTTGACCATCCTGAGGGTCCCAGGGTGCATGATTTCCTCTCCAGAGCTTGTAAGGGTAGGAAAGGACAAGGAGATGTTAAAGAAGTTTTTCTTGAAGTTTTGTTCAGCTCCTTAAGCCTCAAAGGTCACATTTTGCAGATCTAGAATAGAAGCCAATTGCTGTTACCACCCTTTCTGTGCTTCCTGTGTCACCAGACTGATGTTCACTATTTCTCCTGCAACGCTTCTGAAATGGAGCCATTGATTATCCCTACAACATGAAACATTTCTTCAAAATAAGCAATTAACTGACCTGAGGGATGATTTGATCAGAACAACCTGGTCTTTGCTCTCCCTCATACTCTTGACTCCCTCTTTAGTTACTTCATGGAATTTGCTGTGACACCAAACCATGCAGAGATGGCAAATAGCATCAAGTTATTACCCTTGATGGTTTTGTGACTCAATTTTCCTGCTCATTTTAGACATCCAGCTTTAAACCTCTAGGGAATGGAAGACCCACCAGGGAATGCCAAAAGTTCACAATTAAAGAGTTAGATCTGAAAAGTCTTGGAAGGGGTAACAGCAAGGACATAGAAATGTGATGTGATTTATGTTATGTGATTTAAAGAGCCTGGGACACCTGAATGAGAAAGTTTAGAGTTTGACTAGATTCTTAATGTGCTTGAAGTTTGGATGGGCTCATACAACTTTCATTCTGTCACAATTTATACTGATACAGATTTGGAAAATAGTTTTGCTGAGTTTCAGAGCAATTTAGGCCACTTTCTCTCAGGAAAAATAGAAGATAATGAAATTAATTTAGGGTTCTTTATTCAAAGGCCATTTAGTTGCTTGATTAGATTTTTTTAGTAATATAAATTGCCTGCTGCTGGGAGAAAAATAACCTAAACTTTTCAATCAGCTTTACCATGAGAACCAAGCCTGAGAAAAAGTCATTTAAAAAATCTAGCAAAACAGAAACAGAAAAAATGAATGTGCCTCTACAGCTCAGCCTGATAATAACATCCTCTGTAAAATTATATGAACTCCTTCTCTCTAAAATTGCATGAACCCTCTGTTCTAGAACAATAGTATAAATTAGTTAATTGTAGATCTAAAAATTGTTTGCCAGCTGCTGTCTGTTCTGTTACCAACACCTGTTTTGGCTCATGCCCTCATTAATTAAAATGTGATGAGCAAGCAGAGAAGTTCAAAACATAATGCTGACAATGACTGTACAGCTGACATGAAATCCATATCTGTAGTCCTCATCCAAAACCAGGAACTGTGGCTGTAATGCAATGGGCAGGGGGATCATGGTTTGGGGTTTGGGGTTTTTTAATTCCTTCCAAACTGTTACAATAATGACTCTGCTCATTAAGGCTACATTTGGCTATGGTAAATTCAGGGCAGAAATTATGGGCTTTCCAGACCAGAAAAGCATCTTTTAAGAAATTATACCTATTAAATATTGCTAACCATTCCAAACATTATTTGGCCACCTAAAAATGCTAAAGCTGTTACCAGTTTTCATTGTTGTCTCTTCCTTCACTTCTGAACTATCATAACTGGATAATAATCCCTTTTAAGAACTTGTTCTTCCAGGCACTTTTCTGTGCTGCACAGAAGCCTTCAGACCCCCATGACATACAGTCCCATCTGTTTTTCAGAGTTGATTAAGCTGGTTGGAATAATCTCAAAACTGTGAATGTCACCCTGCTCAGGCTGAAACTTCTCAGAGCATGTAGCACAGTTCCCTGCTCTGTTTTCTTCATGATGGGCACCACTTTTTCCCTACAGATGCACAACCAGCCAAGCTAAATTTCCAGGTTTCAGGACTGCCTGGATGCTCTAAAAAAGCCCAAGGTATTGAACATTGATAGAAGTATAAGCAATTTGGCCACTTGTGCCAGCATCCTGTAATTATTCCACAGGACTGCCTTGTCTTTAGTGCACTCATCCATGGAATGGAAAGCCTTGTACTGATGGAGAATTGTTTACAAAATTCTGGGGGAGAGACTGAAGAAGTGGGTTGTGTCATGATAAATATATTTGCAATTGGATGTTGAAAAAGGAGAACAAATGTCATGGCACCAGAAAATAACCAGGCTGAAGGGAGTCTTGTTCTAGTTTGGGAGTTAAGGAGCTCTTGGCTGCAGAGTCCCAGCAGTCCTGCATTTCTTGTGCATATACATTCAATATAGATATTCAAGAGATATTCCAGAACCATCTGGACACAGTCCTGTGCCCTGTGCTCTGGGATGGCCTTGCTGCAGCAGGAAGGTGGAACCAGAGGAGCCACTGTGGTCCCTTCCAACCTGACTCAAACTGTGACTCTGTAATTAGAACATCACCTGAAAAACCCATTCCTGCAAACTGAGTCCCAAATCCCAGATGTGCTCCCTCACCAGTCAGTGTCCTACCAGAGAATTAACACCTCCTTGCTGCTGTTCTTCTGCCTTGGTCCTGGCTTAACTTCACAGGGCTTTAACTCCAAGGGAAGAAGAAGAAAATGGAAGGAACTAAGGAAGGGGAGAAATATTGAACCAGGATATCCTGAGATGTTGGAAAATACACGACAACCACCTCAGACTCCAACATTAACCTTTGTTGTCATGAAATGTATCACAGAGCTGAAAGAAGCACCCAGAAGATGCCAACTGTGTTAATATCTAATTTCTCCTTCCCAAGATGTTACAAAAAACAGTTTGGTAATAAGCAAATAGAATAATTAAAATTACTGAATAAATCCCAACAGATATATTTTCTCAAGAAGTGTTTCTCCTTGTCTTGTTCTTTTTTAATATAAAGCTTCTGAATATTAATTTGACTATGTATCATGAAACAGAATTAAATAATTCTCTACTATATATGCTGGTTAAGACATTCTGTTTGTGAAATTAAATTGATTTAGATCTCTTACTTAGAGGGTTTTTTTTTCCTAGGTTATTGTTAGTGTTATGGTTTCCAGACTGTTGGAAGGAAATAAACCCCATCCATAAAAATAAGAGAAAGGGAAAGCAGGAAACTGACCTTTTCTAGCATACAATCTAGACATTTTTATTATTATGTTTGGTTTTTTCCTGCTCCACATTCTGGACTGGTCCAGCCCTTGTGTACATATCAAGTGGGGATGACTGTACAGAGTTTATCTCATCAATATCCTGTGGTTCCTTATGCCAAATATTGCTGAAGGGAGGCACAGTCCTCACTTGAGAGACAATTCATAATATTCAGAAATGTCCTGAAAAATTAATTTGGAGCTAATTTCCCCAGTGAATCTCCGTGTTGACTGGCAACTAACTGTTCACCACAGCAGGAGATATGCAAAGGAAAACAATTCCTGGCATGGATCATCTCCCAAAGAAGCAATTATCCCTTCATGTTATTTTACAATGTGTCTTAGGTTGCAATGCAAGATGTAACCAAAAGTATCATATCCTCTCTGTTAAAACCAGGTGGGGCAGTGTTCTTTATCTTTTCCAAAGCCCATCCTTCCTCCATGAGGGTATCTCCTGTTAATGGGCCTTGAGTCCCAGTGCATGACTGATAAAATTACATCATCCCACTGGGAGATGCTCCAGCCAGGGGAGGAGCCAAGCCTTTCCTACCTAGAGAAAAACTGAGATTTGGAACAGCAGAGCAGTCTTTGCCACTGGATTCCAGAGGAAAACCAGACCTTTCCACATCATCCCTGGACCTTCAGAGGAAACTGCACCTTCTCCAGGAGCACTGCTCCAGCTGAACCACATCTGCCACTGCAGGAGGATGCAGTCACCATTGAATGGGACTGTGCCAACACCCTGACTGACTGACAGGGTGTCAGGTTGTATTCTGATTCTGTCAGTGTTTTTACACTACTGCATTTTATTTTAATTTTTCTATTAAACTGTAGTTCTGACTTGAGATCTCCACTGGTTTGCTTTCAAACCAGCACACAATGGCTTTACAGTCCCTTCCTCCTTGAAATTTGCAGCCTTCAAGTATTTGCAGTTTTTAGTCTGTTTCTATGTTTTTACTCATGATGGTTGTGTACAAATGAAAACAAGTGAAATTCCCATTTCCCAGTGGTCTGTAATCCTTTTGATAGCAGTCAGTACCAAGAACATGTATTTATTTTCTTTATTCTTTGAATTTCTTACAATTTACCAATCTTTCTGTGAGTGTCTTCAGAGTCATAACAATTGTTCTGCATTTTCAGAATCCTCTCTAAAGAAGAGGCATGGAATTTTTCAGTGGCAGATGAAAATAAAGCAGTATTATTAGTTTTCAAATATACTTCTAAAACTGTACTTGGGTCCATAATGCAGAGGAAAGGTCTATTACATTAAAGAAATTAATTAAAACACACGAGGAAGATTGAAACTGCTATCTGCATATACTCAGTGCTAACTCACTGAGTATATTTATTAGGCTAATTCTATTCTAATATTCTAATTCTATTTATTAAACAAAAGCTACTCAGCCTTTGTTTAATAAATAGAATTCTCATGTAAAATTAAACAGAAAATACAATGAAATAAAGCATATTCCTAAAGTAGCTTGATTCTATTATTTTAAAATCCTATTAGGAAATAATTATGTCTCTACACTTACTGTTTTTGATGTGTAACAATATTGGAACAGGTGATATTGGAACTGAAAAGTTTTTTAGAAGGGGTTTTGATCCAGGAGCAGTTATGGCACAGCCCTCCAATTAACTGCATGTTTGGAGGGTGTTTAAGGGGCACAGACTTGAGTCTCAAATCTGCTCCTTGCAGAAGGCAAAAGCCAATCAGGTGTGGCCAGAGATATCTAAGCAATTAAACTTAATTTTGTGAATTTAATTTGGAATGCTCCACCTAATTGAAATTATGTTTCCCAAAAAGGCCCCACTGAGTTGTGACAGGAGAAGCAGAGCTGAGGCTGCCAGCCACAAGGGATCCTCCCTTGCCAATCCAAAGCTGTAGCAACTCCAAACTGAGGAGTGACCAGGTGAGAGAACCCAGAGCTCAATCCGAGCATGGAAAAACATCCACATGGTGCAGGAGCCTGACCCAACACTACTGCATCCCATGGAAATTCAGTGGTTTCTGATCCACCGTCCCATGGACACCACAGACAGGTCTGACCTTCCCTGGCCAGAACAGTGCATGGGATGCAGGGACAGCATTCCTGGAGCCTGGTGCAGGTGACTGCCTGAACTGGATTCATCAGACACCCATCTACCTCAGTTTCCCACACACCAGGACAACTGATCTTGTACAGGAGCACACACTATTTAGGAAAGGCCCCAAGGCTATAGGAAGGCACTGGTTCCATGGCCATGTTCTGTCCCAGCTCCTCTGGGTGACTTTAGGGTATCTCAAGGAAGAACACTACAGCCAAAACTACCAGCAGTTCTGGGGCAGAGGGGTAACAATTCAACATCTTCTCCTTTACTTCTCTACAAATTCAGGCTAACTTTATAGAAGCCATTTAGCATACATTAGCATAAAACAAGAATTATGATACTCAGGGAGAATGAGGCTCATTAACTTTATATCTACTTTTATGTGGAAGAATTGCAAGGGTGTGTACTGAGTCTGGTTGGGGCAGAGATGACTTGCTCCATACATTCCATTTTGGACCCATGACTAAAGCAGTGCTGGCTACACAGCCATGAGTTAGCTGTGGCCAAACACACCTCCTGTTCCCTTCACTTTTAAACTGTCTTTACCTCAACCCACAAGGTTTTTTTTTTTTTATTTTGTTTTTCCAGCTCTTTTCCCCATCCTGCTGGGAGGGGCAGTGAGTCAGTGAGGCTGGGTGGTTGCATAGCTGCTGGCCAAGGTAAACCTGAGCTCTGTTCAGATGGTGGCAATTGCTGCAGGCTCACTAGAGGAAAAAATGGTTTCAAAGAGATATTTAGATTAGATAGTAGGAAGAAATTCTTCCCTGTGAAGGTGGTGAGGCCCTGTTACATGTTTTCCATAGGAGCTGTGGATGCTCCATCCCTGAAAATGTTTAACTGATGGAGCTCTGAGCAATCTGGTCTAATGCCAGGTGTCCCTGCTCATGGCAGGGGATAGAAACTGGTGAATCTTTAAGTTCCCCTACAACACAGGACATTCTGTGATTCTATTATAAGATCAAACTCTGTTTCTTAAAATTAGGCCACTGAAAAATTCAGATATGGATTTAGGACTGCACCTGTATTCATCACTTGTGACTCTAATGTTTCTAAACATGTTACTGATGGAACATTTTTAGCATTAACTTTTCCTTGAACTTAAGCTGAGTTAGCTTTCCCTATATAGCTTTGAATAAATGAATAAAAGAAAAGGAAGATCAGAGGGTGGTGAGGAGGGGGTGTCTGTGATCCCAAAATAACACCTTGTTTTATTTTCTCCTTGTAGCAGAAAACAGGAAGAGAATGAGCTGTGTCACCACTGGCTATCTCCAGCCCTGCAGGACCATATTCCACCCCCATGAAAGGATGACTTTCAGAGAAGTGACCCAATGGCTGAGACATAAAATACTTTTCACTCTGTTGAACGATCCAGTTTTGGCAAAAGGCAAAGTCAAGGCCAAGGGGTGAAATTTGCAGTTGTTTATGGTGCTGGATATAAACAACTAATCAGTGTGCCTAATCCAGGACCTGGCCACCCATGCAGTCAGAATCACCTCTGGGGAAAGGGCAGGTAGATTTGGAGGGATGGATGGTCACTGTAGAGACAGGCCAGGGCACATCATTTCCTAAATTAATTCATCCCATTGAGTGCTTCAGTCCAGGAGAATATACTAAATTATTCCATTCATCTTTAAAGCACCAGAACTTTGCTAGTGGGTGGATTTGAGACCTTTAGGTCACATGATAGAGAGGCCATGGACTGTACCCAAAGGAATTTTGGATGTAGCCACGTTGTTCTGGGGCCTAAATGAGCCAGATGTGCCTCTGGTTTATCTGACTAATACTGATGTGGCTGGAGATGAGAGGAGATGGGAGCAAGGTGTTTGTCAGCTCCCACATTTCTCCCAGATTTTACTGTTTCCATTTGAACAAGGATTTGGTACCTTTGTCTCAACATACATCCATAATACAAGCTTTATCTAGCCTCAGTGTTCTAAACACTTTTTCCTAGTTCATTTACAGTAAAAGTCTGGAATTTTGTACTGAAGTGAGTTTTATATCTCCCCCTTTAAAAATATTTTTTCCTCTGGTGATCCAGCATTTCAGCTGAGGGAACCTGCAGGGAGAACCTGAGCAGTGTCAGGTATTCATCTGGATCTCAACAGGTTTAATTACTTGCTGACCTGCTCTCATTTTTCTTTCTTGCATTCATTCAAGCTGTTTAAAAGAGGCATGACAAGATTGCACCTTCTGCTTCCTTCAAATTACTTGGAAAGTTCTATGCCTCACCAATACAGGCAATGTTGATTTTAGAACAACCTCTACAAATTGCCTTGCTGCAATTTTGTACGTGTGGGAGTATGTGCAGATTCCAAAGCAAAGTAATTAGATGAAATCCCTAAAACTCAACCACATAAAATATTAATATTGAGCTAGCATAATTTTTTTTTTTCCCCAAGAAAATAATTCCAATTTTGCTGACTGGTGCTTTGTGTTAAACCTCAGAAAAAGTTTGTGGGATTTTGCTGTTTCCAGCAAGGACCATTAAAAGGCTGTCTTGGAATTATGTGCAGAACTTAATTTGGAATGTTCCACTGGCTGGTTGAAATACTAAATTTTTGCCTGGCTCAGAGCAGCTGCTCTTTAAAACTGTTAATGCCCTGGGATCACCCAGGATGTTCCTTGCCATTCCAGAGTTCCTGCCACTTCAGTTCTGGTGAGCTGAGTCTTGTCCTGACAGTTGAAGCTGATCACCCAAACAACCTGACATGGATTTTGTCAGTCACAAAACCTTTGACTGGAAGGTTTTAAAGGATGGAGAGAAAGATGCAGGAAAAAGAGGAGGGAGAGGTTGTGTAGGAGCTCCCATTTCAGTGACAAGCACTTCAGTGACACTGAGTTATGCTTAGTGAAGCATAAGCATAAATCTCACTTGAAAATGTGCAAATTTTGTACATGGGATGGTTTTTTCCCATCTCAAAATTCCATCTTGGCTGCCCAGTTCTAAGACAGTAGGTGTGAAAGAGAGTAGGAGAGAAGGGGTCAAAATACACATTTACACCAGATATCTGTATGGAGTGAGGCATTTAGAACTAGATGCCTCAGCCCCAGTCTTTCTAATCCAAGACATCCATATCAAATTAATGTAACAGGCACATGTCTTGCTAAAAGTCCATTAGATCTGTTCCACCAGATCTTTGAGTCTCTTCCAGGACCTTTCTTTTGATAGCTCAACCCCTTGCTGAATTGCAACTTCAGCTTGTTCATTATTTATGCCCTAATTTGTTCTTCTGGCACAATCATTCTTTTCCTTCAACACTTCTTACTCCTTTTTGTTGCTCACATGATTGCTATTACACTTGACATTTTCTAGGGCCTGGGTCATGACTAATCTCTTTTGCCTTATGCACAGACCAAAAGTTAGATATCTTCCCATAAACAGTGTACTAACTTTTCCTATTTTTTTCCCCACTTCTATTTCCTGCCTTGACTGTTTGGGCTGTCAGGGCTATAGGGAAGGACATGCTTATACCCAAATACCTGCATGTGTTATCTTTATCATCCAGGGCCTCTGGGGAGTGAATTGGAAGGTAATAGAGGTGACAAGGACCAAAGGCAATGAGGAATAGCCACCCTGCTTGCTGTCACCCAAGAGGAAATGAGTGTGCATTCTTCAGAGTGCTGGCTAAGAAGTGGTACTTTGTCTTGATTAATTTTTATCTTGTGCTAGAGAGAAGCAGTGCAAATCCCTTCATTACTGACCTGGCTGATAACATACACTGACAGGGCACAGAGATGAGACCAGTGTGACCCTCTGCTCACAGCACACCTGAAAATCTGCTAACCATGCCAGTCTTCTAGAATCATAACCATTTTCCCAGGCAACATTCTCCTGTGTTGAACAATTACATGAACAACTTCCGAGATCATGGAAAAAAATCTACCCTGGTTTCTTGGTGGGAAAACTACAATAAAAAAAAAAGTCTATTTTAAAGACCTGAACTTGAACAAGAATGGCTTAAAACAAAAATGTGCTCAGTGGAGATGTGTAAAGCACATTCTGATGTGGTTGGTGCAGGTACACAAACCAGAATAAGTGGCAGCCTCCAGTCATGACTTTTAGAAAGAACCTTGTGGTTTATTTTGTCACAGATTTATCATCCTGTGGAATTTGGTTCTAATACTTCCTATCAAAACTCACTCAGGCTGCTGTTTTTAAAACTCAAGCAATAAAAGAATGATAAATAGGTCTGTGGTGTTTCAAGCACTCACCTTCTGACATCTCTTCTGCAACATCTCCCTCTTCTCTGAAACTCTACATTTGGAAAGTAGGTACAAATTCTCACCCAGACTCTGGATTGCTCTGTGCCTTCCAGCAGAAGTGCCAGGATGTTCCCTGGTGATATTCACCCCAGGTGCTCTTTGCCATAATACTGGGGTTTGGGCAGTCTAAATGCACTGCTTGGGTGTGCAGGTGGATGTGGGAGCAGAGCAGGTTCCAGCCATGCTGCACTGAGCAGGTGACCCCAGAGCTCCTTGCATTATTCACAGAGAAGATTGTGCCAGGCCCCAGATTTAGGAGAATAAAGTACCACATATCAAGAACTGAGTTACATTTTCTTTAGGATAAAAAGACATTTATGTCTGCACAGAGAACAATCTAATGAAGATGTGATGTGGCAGAAAAAAGATATTTCCAGCTTAGTTAAGACTGTGAAGAAAAAGAAAGCCAAGTATTAGCAAGACCTTTGTTCTCCATCATGGTTCCCAAGTAAATTCCAAGGTCTCATTTCTTTCTGCAGGTCATATATCTTTAAATCCAGGGAAATAATTTCATTGTTTTCATATTGTCATCAAAAACTCAAGTCACTCAAAGTTCTGAAATTTTGTATTTTTGGAACCCATAAACTGTGATGCAAATTTTTATACCAAAACTGATGTTTCATTTATCAGGTGTGTACAAGCTGTGGCAACAGCTCCTATTTAAAAGAGATTAGTCCCTAACCAGATAGGAAACATAGTGATCTTCCAGGAGAATGGTTTGTCTGAATTTTGTGAAATTTGCATGATATTATAAAGTAGCTTTTTTCTCAAGTATCCATTAAGTATCTGACTTTTCTCAGATTATGATTAATCTATTGAATTCATACTTAATCAAATTGAATTTGGACTTTCAAATGCAGGAAAACATCTGCAGTTTAGCTGCCTGGGCATTGTGTTTGCTTTCTGGACAGGTCTTTGCACACTGAATTGCTGGGAACATGATAATAATGAGCAGCACTTTTGAAATCATCAGAGCTGTTAAACAAGAAGCCAGAGCCTTTCAGGAGAATGTGCACTGATTCTCTGTAGATCAGTTAGAATAGTCATAGCAAAAGAGAAAAGGATGAAAAGCGAGATGGAAATGGAACAATTAACCTCTCTGCAGGAAAAAGGGCACCAGAACTACCTAAGCCAACAGCAGATAGCTGTAATTAAGGGGTTGTAACTCTCTTTGAACCAGCTAATGCCACACAGACCAAGATTAATCCATTTAGTCTACCACCCCACCTCCCTCTGGTCAAATATAAAGGATTATGGCCTGTGATAATCAGGAGATTAAGTTAAATGACCATAATGAACCTCCTCGTTTTCAGCTCTATTTCCTTCCCCACTTTGAGGTGATGTCCAAAGCAGGTCTTTGGACAGCCATCCAAACTTAGGCATCAGCTGTGATTTCAGGTCCCCAAGGGTCCCTGTGGCATTCACAGCAGAGTGGGAAATGCAGGATCTCTGAGGAATGTCTGGTTTTCTGCAGGGGCAGAGTCTGGGGAAGGTTTCTCATTGGTGCTTGAGATCTCATTTGCTGCAAAGGTCATCATGTGAGGTAAAGAGCCCAAGCAGGGCACAGTGATTGAACCAAATGTCACACTAGGAAGAGGAGGAAAAAGTTATTTTTTATGATCTCTACCTCCTGAATGCAGCCCTGAACTGGAATTTCACAGTGTTGACCTAATTAAAGGAGACAACAATTGAACTCCTGTGCTGATGTAGATGGGAGGTGTTGGTCACAAGTCCTGCTGAAACAAATGGCCTGTGCCATTTATCAGGTGCCAGAAGAGCAGAGTGAAGGGAACTTCCTCCTGCCTTGAGAATCCCAGCTACAGCTGGACCTCAGCCTCACCAGCTTCATTTCCTCTCATTTACAGGCATTCAGATCCAAGGCTCTCTGTGTTCCTGCCTGCAAACTCTCCATCACAAGCTCCATTGTAAGTACAATTATTAATAGCACTGAGGAACTGCATGACTTTAACCATTCAAAGAAAAAAAACCCCTGAAAATACATAATTTTTGAAGCCAAACAGATATTTTTCAGCAGAGTAATTTTTCCAAATATAATACTTCATCAGCAGCAAAGGATGAGCTTTTTTTTTTGTTGAAACAAGTGAAGATATAATAATATGTTTTGAGAGTATCTGAACTCCTTTTTCCAAATTACTTCTTTTTAACTTTGTGAGATGCCATATTCCATAACAAGTAGTCATTAAAGACTGAAATCAAGAGGAAAATTTCAGAACTGTAGAGGCAACTGGGGAGGTTCAGTTGTTTTAGGGTTTTTTTCCTCTCCCTTCAGAATAGACATTTTGCTTCCCAAATGACAACATTTCTTGGAAAGGAGATCATCCAATTCCCCCATGGCCTCACTGGTTTTGTTAAGCAGCCTTAAAAACAGATATATGAAAACATAGGCAGAGCAAAATGTAATATAGCATGCTTTCAACTGCAGTGTGTGCCAAGGGATAAATCATTGCTTGACACCTCAGTGGAATGTTGGATTTCACTTCAGGGACTGAATCCTGCCTTTTCCACACTGGTTATCCCAGAAGGAAACTCGAGCAGGGTCCTTCCATTCATCATCTCTTTTTTTATATATGCCTTTGTGAGCTCTCCCTGAAAATCACAGACAGAAATGTGTTTTGTACCTGTGCAGAATGATAAGAAACATAAGAGGGTCACAGTTGTGCATGTTTGGGGCAGATGTTTGCAGAAATGACTGCTAAGTGTTGTGTTTCCAAGTTGTCCTGCTTTCTGCACAGCTGTAAAGGACACCCAAAATACAGAGCTATGGATAATCACATCCAGCTCAGACACCTCTGGTGAGAGGCTGTGGTACTGCTTCCATCATGAGACTGATGCATCACAGGTATTCTTTGCTTGGCTCAAAGTGTCCTAATGATACATCCAGGAAAGCACAAAAGGGGAGGGAAAGGGGGAAAGAGAGGAGAGGAGAGGAGAGGAGAGGAGAGGAGAGGAGAGGAGAGGAGAGGAGAGGAGAGGAGAGGAGAGGGAGAGGGAGAGGGAGAGGGAGAGGGAGAGGAGAGGAGAGGAGAGGAGAGGAGAGGAGAGGAGAGGAGAGGAGAGGAGAGGAGAGGAGAGGAGAGGAGAGGAGAGGAGAGGAGAGGAGAGGAGAGGAGAGGAGAGGAGAGGAGAGGAGAGGAGAGGAGAGGAGAGGAGAGGAGAGGAGAGGAGAGGAGAGGAGAGGAGAGGAGAGGAGAGGAGAGGAGAGGAGAGGAGAGGAGAGGAGAGGAGAGGAGAGGAGAGGAGAGGAGAGGAGAGGAGAGGAGAGGAGAGGAGAGGAGAGGAGAGGAGAGGAGAGGAGAGGAGAGGAGAGGAGAGGAGAGGAGAGGAGAGGAGAGAAGAGAAGAGAAGAGAAGAGAAGAGAAGAGAAGAGAAGAGAAGAGAAGAGAAGAGAAGAGAAGAGAAGAGAAGAGAAGAGAAGAGAAGAGAAGAGAAGAGAAGAGAAGAGAAGAGAAGAGAGAATTAAGACCATTGCAGGTACAGTGTCAAGAAAAATTTGCTGCCTGCAGCTGGTCACACTTGGCTAAGGGGGGAATTTCCAGCCCTCCCAGGTGGGCTTTTTCTTTCTTGGTACCTCCTTCCTTCCAGTATTGCAAGTCAGTTCTCTTGGGAATATCATCATCTGTGCTTGCAGCTGAAAAACTGCTCATGGCACTCTCAGAAGCTGCTGCAACTCTCTTTTAGTAATGCAGAGTTCCTTTTTTGTGAGATGAAAAGGTGTTGCCCATACCCTACCTGGCTACCACCTCACCTTTGTCCTCTCACCAGACCTGCACTGTGCACCTGGACTGTGCCACAGTCCAAGACAAGGACTCTGTTTACCATGAGTGTTTTCAATGCCTGCAGTTTTCCAGTTTGAATGAGAAATATCTGCTCTGAAAGACAAGACACTTTTCTCAGATGTCTTATCTGTTGCTTAAGGATACTATGGTCATATTTACAGCTGGGATAATAAAAAAACTTCAGAAATTTTCAACTAGCATCAACTAGTTATATCTTTTTAAAATATTTTTGAGTAGGTATATTTCATTTCTAAACAAAATCTGTATGGGTCAGATCTTATCAACTGGTGTAGCTACTGTAAATAAACTGTTCAGTTTATTTAACTGTTCAGTGCCCTCATTCATGGCCTTTCCAGTGCCATGAAACACAAATATATGAGGTGCAAGACTTAGATGAGGCTGATAACCTACCTTTCAATAATCTACCTTTCACTAATCTACTTTATAACCTTATCCCACCCAGTTCTTGGCTTCCTGAACATCTGACATGAAAGCAATGAGAGCTGGATAGATTTCAGCACTTTTCAGAACCAACCCCAAATTCAGGGCTGTGTCTGGTTCTTCCTGTCTGGATGAGAGAAGTTTCCCTTTGCCTTTTAATAATTCCTTCTAACTAAACTCCTGATATTTTCCCTTCTCTTCCTACAAATAGAGCTGGCTTTTCTCCAGCCTCCATTATTTAAGATCCATGTATTTTATCCAGTACCAAAATTCCACTGCCTGTAGAAATTCACAATAACTCTCATCCCTAATTTTCATGATGAGCTACATTCAGTCTTGCACAAGACCCCATTTTCCAAAACACTATAAACACATCATTAGAAGCAGTCTCTCCATCAAGAAATTTTCTAATCTAAGCATCAAGGGGAAGGTGAAGGTGTCATCTCACTGACATGTCAGCATCCCATCCTCCTGTATCACCTCGACTCTCCTCTTGCTTTCAGTGCCTGGAAGAGAACAGATGTGGCTGGGCTGCAGGAGGCCAAATCAGGAGCATTTTTTCTACTCAGGAAGTGTAATAGTGTTTGGCTCTTCAGGGCTGTTTATAGCAGCCAGGACAGCAGGTGTGTTTGGATGGTTCAGAACACCTTCTGCCACTTTCACAGGCTGTGCTCAACCAGAACATCACTGAGCCTGCAAATTAACTGCTGAAGTTACTCCTGCACTTGCCTTTTATACCACCTGTGCCAAGGAACATAAAGGGAAAAAGTCAAATATAAGGAGGACAGAATGGAAATGGAGGAAACCCCTATCCTCACTAAACATGGGGTTTTGTGTTTCAGAAAATTGCTGTAAAAAATCAGATATTTCAGCTTCCAACCTTATGCAAAAATCCAGAGCAATGCTTGCTGTTGAAAACCTGCTGGGAGGGACATTTCAGAGCTGCTGAGGAGGTTTCCTCAGCACCCACAGCAGGAAGGATGTGACCAGGCCCCAGAAAGCTGTGGGATCCCAGCTTACACAGGCACATTTGTGTTAAATCAGCCTCATTAAAGACAGGCAATGGGATGGTGCTGTAACAGCTGCACACAAGCAGCAAGGGCACCCATGAGCTCAGTCAGGAGATGTCAGGTTTTCTGCTATCACAGAAGAGCCTGGATTATTGTTAGCTTGATTCTTGTGTCTATGCTACATAATTACAGAATAATTTACTGATGCCAGCCTTAAAAAAATTGCATCTCATCTACTTTAATTACTAGACTTGCTGTGCCAGTGCAGTGAGAGGAACAGCATCCTAAAACAGGAGGATTGTCCAAGGAGAGTGGACACAAGCTGTGGGGTGGAATAGGGTGTGGAAGGAACCAGAGGTGAATCCAACCCCACAGAGACTATATGGACACATAAACACATCCACAGATCTGAGTCACACATCTTGTGTTATTCCTACCAAGTTACCTGCACTTGTCTCATTAATTCACTATCCATCCATCCTTCTCTCTGTGACAAGGCTGATTGTGGGGAGATAGCTCTGTGGCAAATATTCATGAGTAATGAATATTAGATATACCTTTGTGAGCACTCCCAGAAGATCACAGACACCCTGTGTGTGTCTCTGTGGTGAGCATTCATTTACAGGATGAACACTGGGTTGCATTCAGGAAAAATCCCCATGAACAGCTTACATTGAGAATAATTTCCTTCATTCAGCTGAAATGCAAACCTGGAAGAGTTTTCAGTAAGAAGATTGAAAGTTTAATATTGCAGTATGTAAAAAGTTTCTTTCATCACTTTTAAATATGTGCTGCTGTTCAGTTCCAATTAATTATGCATTTCATTTCCTATGAAGAAAAAAGTAAACCATTATACTCATTTTATCTTTTTCTAAATACTATTTACTCGATTTGATTAATCATTGCTATTCAACAGAGGTACCTTAAAGAAACTCAGATTAAACTCCATTATGCAAAGCATTGTATATTCATACAGCAAGAGGTTACAGAATAAATAGATAACAAACTTGTGAAAGTTCTCATTTTATGGACAGAACTTATACAGCAAAACCACACTGAATGCCCAAGGACAGAGAGGATTTCTGGAGTAGAACTGACTTCAAACCCTAGGACTTTTTAGGATATGTCTACTGGGTTTAAGGGATTTAGGACCAAAATGTCTCCCATATAGATACTGGACAGGACAATATCTGAAGGTAGCACTGAGGAGCATTTGCAGAAATGTCCTTCAAGCCAGAAATATCAACAGGACTCTCCTCTCTCATTGCATCTGTGCTTCATAAGCTGTCTATAAACCACACCACATGCACCTGCACTAACCAGATTTTTGGGATACAGTCCAAACATTATCTCTCATTATCTGTAGAGGAGTTTAAGTTCCATAGAAAATGCCTGATTTTATCCTATGTAATACTGTGCCATCTGAAATCTTGTCCCTTGGGCTTTTTGACTAAAGGTGTCAATAGAACACAAATATTTACATCATTTTTTTCCCTGCTGGCAAAGAACATCAAAAAGAGAAACATCATATATTTTTTTCCCTTAGCAACTTTAGTCTACTCAGGCTTGTGAGTTGTAGGTCATTAGAGCACAATATTTTTCCCCTAGGGCCTACAGCACAGGAAGAGCTGTTTATTCCTTATTTTATTCCCTGCTGCAAGCATCTTATAAATTTAACCATGGTTAAAAGAAAATTTTTGGTAACAATTGAGTCCTTCAAACTGCTAGGCTACATTTCTTCTCTTTATCAGCCTTGAGCTGTTCTTTCCTGACACTGTGGGGAACTACCCAGTTAAGAAACCAGCACAGTAAAACTTTCTCCGAATTTCATAGAAGCAGCACCATAAAAACCATTTCAGAAGTGCCAGAGATCAGCAAATACCAAGCACTTCACAAAAAGTGTATTTAAGGCCAAATAATGAAATAGTTTTAACTTCCATAAGTTGCTGTGAAATTGCTGCTTAAGACACTTCCAGTAATGGAAGAATATATTAATTCTTCTCCAATATATGCAAGCTTTCCCCTTTTTATGAACATACTTCTTTATTTTTGACCAATAGATAAGAACTGTGGTGTTTTCTGTTGTGTTTGCTGCATGATCATCACTGGTGGAATCTTCACTGCCTCTGGCACTTCTAACACCCTCACAGAGTGAGCAGAAAGGAAAGCAGAGTGACTGGTCTGGTGCTACAAAACAGCACAGGACTTTGATTAGCTCACTAGGGCTTTCATTTAATTAGAGCTTTGGGTTGAAAGGGCCTTTAAAGATCATCTAATCCCTACCATCAAGTTGCTTAAAGCCTCATCCAGCATGATTTTTACTGTTTCCAGGAATGGGGAACTTACAGCTGAGTAACCTGTTCCAGTGTCTCACCACCATCATCATCAAAAAGTCGTCCCTATGTTCAGTCTAAACCTACCCACTTTCAGTTTAAGACCATTACCCCATGTCCTCCCACTGATAAATAATTTTCATGCTTGTGACTCTACAAGTCAGGCAAACATTAAGTGAATGCTAATATTCAAAGGAAACAGTAAAATTATAATAAATATAGATATAATACTGATATAAATAAAAAATATGAAGCTGTATCTTACACAACTCAGAAAATCACCTCAGAAGATTTTAGTCAGCCTGGTCTATTTTGGCTGGCACTGTGGTGGGTGCATGTAAAACAGGGGAAATATTCTTTCTTCTATTGCTAAGGAACAAGACAAGGTGAGGGGAATGTGCAAAAGTTACAAGAGTAATGAAGTTCTCTTTGGTCAAATAATCCCTTCCTCATCAATGCAGTGCTCCTCACTTCCCATGGTGTTTCATTCAGTCCTCACCCAGTGTGTTTGACAGAGCATTTACCATTTCCCTTGCACACCTGATCTGCACTCCAAACATGCTCACTGGGCAGGAATTGTTCACTGTACCCAAACAGCACTGAGGAGGGATGTAAAATGCCCTTGGTTCCTAGCTAGGAAGGCAGAAGCTGTTATTCTGCACTGAGATAGGGCACATCTAGACCCAAAGGCACCCCTGACTAGGGCCACTGAGAACAGGAGTGCCAAGTCCTCCACCAGAGTGAAATGAGCTGCTTCTCATCTGGTCCTTATCATTTATTACTAATCCTGCAGCAAGAGGTTTGGCACCACCTCCTAGGTGCCCAGAACAATGTAAGAAATATTATCCATGTCATGAATAACCTTTTTTCTTAATTTATTGCATTTTTAATCTTAATTGTACACTATAGGAAAATTCATTTCATTTATTGGTCTTTTTCTTGGTTTTCTTGAGTTTTCTCTCTCACACTTTTCAATTTCACATAAATCTATCACTACTAAACCTTTTTCCTAGATGGTTTCATACAGATTTTCAACCCAGAATATGCCAGGACCTCACAGTGGTCCAATAAGTGAAGCAATCCATGTCTTCCACCCTTTTCTGTGAACAGCTACACACAAGCCCTGACATTCTGGGTGGTGATTTTTGCAGTGGTTTCCTGGCTATGCACCAGGAAGTAGTGCAATTTCAAAGAGCAACACTACCTGATATCCACTTTCTATCCCTAGGACTGCCCTGTGCTTCACACTGTTCTTCCAAAAATGCCAGAGTGAAATACTGGCATGATTCAGGAGGAAATTAATGGGAACTCTGAATAAAAGTATCTCAGGAGATGGGCTCTGTAGGTTTAGGAATTTAAAGACAGGAGCACAGATTAAAACCCACATTCTTCTGCTCTGGGGTTAAGAAAATTAAAATAGTGACACAGGAATAGCTGATTTGTGGAGGATCCCTGCTGAAGATTGAATCAGCTGCTCATGCATAACTTAGCAAGTCATTTGAGATGTGCTAGAGTGTCTCACCTGCCCTCCAGAGTCCTCTGCACAGTGGCACAGATCTCACACATGTCCTGTGTCATATGGCATCACAGAATTACTTAGGTTGGAAAAGACTTCTGAGAGCATTGGGTCCAACCATTAACCAGCACTGCCACATCCAGCAGTAAAGTGGTTCATCCTGAATGCCACATCTATTAAATACCCCCAGGGATGGTGACCCAGGCAGTTCCAATGCCTGACAATCCTTCTGGTGAGGAAACTTTTCATGATATCCAATCTGAACTTCTCCTGGTGCAGCTGAGATCCATTTCCTCTTGTCTTTCCATTGTTACCTGAGAGCAGAGCCCAACCCTCACCTGGCTGCCCCTCCTGTCAGGGAGCTGTAGAGAGCAACAAGGTCCCCCTGAGCCTCCTTTTCTCCAGACTAAACAATTCCATTTCCTTCATTAGATTAAAGTTCCCAGTGTTATGAGGAGCCACTTCTATCTACCACTCTTGTGTGTGTCTTAGGTGTTTTAAGGCACAACAAATGGCTGAAAATGCCCAGTGACCCTCAGTGCCCAGCAGTCTGCAGATAAAAGGGAAGGAGCAGCTCCTTACTAATGATACAAATGATACCTAAGCTCAGCCCTAAAATCCACCTGTTCAACTAGGGCCCCAAGCAGCCCTTGGACATTTTTTTCAAATTAAACTTCTCTTCTTGATGGTTTCACAGGCCATTAGCAGCTCCCTGATCCAGCTGTAACTGAAATCAATTAAACACTGTAGGAAGTGTTAAAACATTTGTTTCCTCTGGCATCTCCTTTCTAATGACTGTTGTGGGAGACCAGACATGTAGACACATATCTAACAGAGACCTCAATCTCAGTGTGTGAACCTGGGTGCTTGTGTTCAGAAGGCTCCTTCAGGGCTGGAGGTACAGCCCAATATTTAGTCCAAAACTACACAGGTGGCAGATTTTTTACTTGAAACTTTTAATACTCTAAACTTCTGCAAAATATCCAGTGTCATAAACCACATTTTCATAGAGTGGTTTGGGTTGGGAAGGACCTTAAAGATCTTCTTGTTCCAGCTCCTGCCATGGGCAGGGACACCTTCCACTAGATCAGATTGCTCCAAGCCCCATCCAGCCCTGCTTTGGACATTTCCAGGGATGGGGAACCCACAGCACTCTGGAGAACCTGTGCCAGAGCCTCTCCACCCTCACAGCAAAGAATTCTTTCTATAACATAACCTGAATCTCTCCTCTTTAAGAACAAAACCATTCTCCCCTGCCCTAGCACTGTATGCCTGTGTAAAAAGTTGCCCTCCATCCTTTATTTCATCATAGGAAGCATGAAGACTTTCAAATGTGTCAAGGGATAGTGAAGATTAGATATTAACATAGTAAACTCTGATGTTTCTGGTGCCTCAAAGAAAATACAGTCCTGTTGCTGCATGTTTAAAGAATGATGAGGCACTAAAAGGAGGCATTTCATCCCACAGATCTGAGGTCTGATTTCCATCTTCCTGATGAAGATCAGAAGTCATTAGATTTAAATTTGTTTTAAGTGAGAGGCATGAGAAATAACTGGTGAGAATCATATTAAGTTTTTTAATCAGAGCAATACTGGGGAAAAGTTTTGAGAAGTACATTCTTGGCATGTTCTAATTTGATTTGACTGTGTTGCAGTGTGCTGACTATGACCACAGCTTTTATCAGCACAATGAGGGTGGCATCTGTAGTGAGAAAATGAGTCTTAAAATGCTGGAAAATAAAATATTCCAGTTCTAAAAACTCTGAAGACCATAGTCTTAGTGGACTTATCATGTAGATATAAAATAATTTACCATATCTAAGTTTAGTTACTTGGGCCAGCTCTACTGGCAGTGGAGAAAACGAGGTGATTTCAGCAGCTCCAGTGGGTGATTCATTTCAGACACCCACCTAGAGTGAACTAACTCACAGCAGATGTCACAGATTATATCTGCTCCTCTGCTTGTAACAAGGTCTGAGAACCTAGTTCAGAAGGAGATTGTTATTTCACTTCAGAAATCAAATTCCAACATCACAGGGTAAGAGGAATCCCACCCAAATTCCCTTGTAAAAAGTTCTCTACTGTTAAATTATGATATAAATAATTGAAGTTAAATTGCTGACTTCTAAACATCTCAGTTTTCACTGTTTTCATGCTGGTTTTTTTTTTTTTTTTTTTTCCTGAGGGGTACTTGCAAACTAAAGGACTCTAAAACCAGCCTGAGACATATAAAAACATTAAATGTTGCAGTATGAGCGTTATTTAATGCTGCACTATTAATCAGTTGAAGGACCTCTGACTTTCAGAAACAAAGCTGTAAGTAGGTCATTTTCTGCTCTGCAGCAATCTGCTCTTGATTGCAGAGCTCTTGGGTTTGATAATAGGTCACTATCTCAAATAACTGCTGTGTTTCAATACTTTCCAAAGATTCCTTGGAAAGAAACACAGTAGTCATCTTTCCAGAGCACTCATGTATATCAGACAGCTTCTTTCTATTTTAAAATATTTCCTATCAGTTCCTACTCTCACTAGAGCACTTAACAGCTATTTTAGTTTTCCTTCTGGCTGCCATGTGCATCACTTCCCATCACAGCATCTTGTTCATCAAAGTGTAATTCCAAGAATTAATAACCTGAAAAATCCTGATCCAATACATACTTTTGGGACCTTGTCTAAGATAATTTCTTGTTGAGATCCAAAGTCCTCTACCTCTTACAATTTTATTGAATGCTATTGCCCAAATATTTGCACCTCCACCCTTACTTCCATTAACAAGTTTGTGCCCTGGCAAATGTGATCTGTCAGCCAGTGTTAATCACACCATCATCCTTCTGCACTGTCCCAAGGTTTAGATTGCAATGCAGCAAATACAATGCTCAAGAAAAGATGGATTGCATCCACCACATGAGTTTCACCCACACACCCTGCAATAACCCAAGATGCCACAGTTTTTGTCAGATGTGATTAATGTCTCAAACTCATGGTGCTTATTGCTCAGCAGGTTCATTTCCCCAAAATACTTATTTTTACAGTCCCCTGCTACTACATTCTAGCCTACTGAAGTCAAGCTAAGTGGTCACTGATTTCCCAGGTGGTCTTAAATATCTGCTGTGCTATTTCCATTCAAATAGCTTCTCACTCATTTTCCATGAGCATTTATGTCCAACTCGTGCATTGCACTCTATATGGCATTTTTGAGAATGAGGATGCAATCACCATGTTTTCCTCACAGACTTGAAAACTCAGGGGTTTCCTCTGGTGAGTCAGTGGAAGTGCTTGTAGCCACATCTCTATCAGAAATCCATGGTAAATTAGAGAAAGTGAGCTGGTGGTTCAAATAGAGACAGAGAACTGAAGCCATTTGCAAATGAAAAGTCTTCCCAGTTTTAGAAATCAGCAGAAGAAGAGATTGAAAAAAACACATAACAGTGCAAATGTACAGGGATCAGAGTTGGAGTGGTAGGCAAAAGAATTGAATTTCAACAGGCATTCAGACTAAAATAACCTTCATCCCAGGAAGACAGGGATTATAGGAGGGAGGCAGAGAGAAAAGGAAGGATGGTGGAGGAGGAAGGTAGGAAAAAACTACATCATCATTAGCAAAAAAAAAATTATTAACCAAAAGGCAGAAAACCAAATTAGCTAGGATGATGTCAAGCCTTGAGCTGCGCTGCATCCTTCACAGCAGGGAGAAAATTTAAATTTGAGAATGATGGATGCAGAAATGCAACAAAGAAACTGGAAAAGGATTTTACTGTTCCTCTTGAACTAGAATGGAGTAAATTAGCCACTGAGGACAAGGCAGGAAAAGGGGAAAGGTGGTAGCTGTGGCACAAAGGAAAACATGGATCTGAAAATTACTGGGACAAACTGCACAATTTGGAAAGGACCTGAGAAGGTGTGAGTTAGCATTCTGCATTGCAGTCTCCTCTTTTTCCCACACTCCAGTCTCATTTCCCAGAGTCAGATAATGGGATCCCCCAGTCTGTCTGCAGCAGCCTCTGGGCTGAGCACACTGCCCAGGTTGGGTCTCTTTGGGCTGTCCCTGGGGTCAAAGCAAAACACTGTCCCTTTTACCCTTTCAGACCCATTCTTCCAAACAAAGTCCATAAGCAAACAACAGGAAATATAGTCAAGGATGCTCCCAAATAGCAAACAGCAGCTTTGTCAGTTCTAATTACATTTTGTCTATAAACTTATTTTCCTTTATTGCTGGATCATGGTATTTTTGTTAAGGAGCTGCAGTGATTTGGGAGTTAGTCAGCCATTGGCACAGTGCAAAGGGGAAGATTCTTGTTTTCTTAGCCTTGGCAAACAGGTAAGCAGGGAAAGGAACAGATCTTTGCTTAAGGAGCAGGGTGAGAGCTGTGGCTGCAAACACATACCAGCAGGTAACAGAGATATGTCATGTTTATTTAGAACCCACTGTGATTTTCTGTACCCCTTACAGGTAAAATGCCTCTTTTACAACCCCACAGTGGTGTGTGAATGGTGCACTGTGCTTCTCAGCAGATTTCTTAAAAAAAGCATAATTATCTCTAGAATGGTGAGTTTTGTCTCTGCTGTGAGTTCCTGGGGGTTCCAGTGGAACAATGCTGATCCAGATCCCCTGGATCCCAAACAACTCCTGTTCAATCAATTCTCTCTGAGATGCTGGTTCCTGGCACTGCTCAGCCCCCACTCCTCTGTGCTGTGTCATCACTGCACAGAGGATGCACTGCTGCTCTGGGGTGAGCACTTTTCTCCTCTGGCTGGGTGCAGCAGCCAGCTGTGATCAGCAAGACTCCGGCAGCACTGCCCATGGACTGGCAATTAAACAGAGCTTTGGTCCAGGCACCAGCACTGCTTGTGGCTACTTTCTCCATTTTTGTAGCCCTTTGCATCTCAAGTTCAGCTTTGGATCCTTTGCTTCTGTTACCCACATTCCTGCCTGAGGAAGAAATCATTAACATTAGCCATGTTTCTCTCCTTCATAAAAGTAAAACTTTACTATGTCAGTTCTGTGCAAGGAAAAATTAATCTGATTTAAAGAAGATGCATGAAAAAGTTAAAATCAGCAGCAAATCATCCAGCTGAAAAAGCTTTTGGTTTGGTTAGTGACTAGTATGATACTAGCACTCCAAATGTAGAAATCCATTTTTTATTGTGGTGGATTCTGCATAACCTCTGCATGGGTTCTGCAGGGAATTAACAGGTAACCAGAAAGGAGAATTGAGATCTATCCTTTTTTTTGACCAGCTATCTCAATTTGTCCTGGTCTTTTATTGTTGTTTACTTAGTATGAAAGTTAGAAAAATTTATTTTAATGACAAACAGCTTTCATAGCTTTCTTCCCAGTGGATCCATTTAAAAACCCTCTTGTGGCTTTGTTGAGCAACAGGAAAGAGAGGAGCTCTGCAGAAGTGCCCTCCAAACAGAGGAGTCCTTGACAGTTCAGTGAGCAGGTAAATTGACATTGTTGTATCTCCAGATCAGCAAAGGGAAGCTCAGCTCTGCCTCCCCAGGTGAGCTCAGGATCATCTGCAGAGGCTGGGCCAGTGCCCTGACTTCTGTGAATTTCCTGGAAAGAGCTAAAAGTGCATTAACCTTTTGCTGCCACAGGGAGCTGCCCCTGCTGAAACTCTTCCTTCACCTCCCAACATCCAGTTGTTCCCTTGTCCTGAGCAACAGAATCCCCCTGCTCAGAACTGGAGCCCAGAGTGGCAGCTCCACTTCTCAGTGGGGAGTGACAATATTGAACAGGCAGGTAAAGCTCTTCTGCACAGCAGAGATTTGTCAGGGACAGTGCAAGAGCTCAGGATCATTTAAACCTATTCCAAGCTGAGGTACAAACTGCTATCCAAAGCTTATATCAGAATAGGCACCACAAGAAATTAATTTCCAAACCCAAGCACTACTCTGCACACCACACAGTCCCACCCACAGAGAAAATACAAGATCAGGACTGGCTAATATTAATAATTTTATTTACAATAAAATGCATAGTGAAGAGCTGGATCAGCAAGTATGAGGAGCTGGGAATACAATGGACAGAGATCCATAAAAGTAAAGGTATAAAGGAGGGTGAGGCAATGACTGCTGGAAAAAGCTAGGTTTTTGTAGCCATGTATATAAAAAAGTAAACCATTTCAACACAGATCCATCTAAAGGAAAAAACAAACAAACAAACAAACAAACAAAAAAACCCTAAATAAAATATTTTATTATATACTATGTAACAAAGGAAAAGGTGTTTTTTTCTCCTTTCAGAAGCCCTAAACAGCCTCTACTTTCTCCAAAGTGCTGGTGATCAGAACATTTTCTGTGTCTCCTCTGGTTCCAGGCTGCTGCTCCTCAGGAGGGGATATCACAGTCCCCATCAAGCAGGATAATGAGGAGCACAACTCTTGCAATGGGCAGCACTGGCTGCAATGCAGTGGAGAACCTGCAGCTTGGTCAGTGCAGTCAGAACACTGATCACTTGTTCCTGTGAGCCCCTCTTGTCCTGAAGCACTCTGTTTGTAAGGTGTAAAGGCTCGAGAGCAGATAAAATCAAGAATCATTTTTTGATATGGATGTCATGGCATGCTGACCATCTCCCAGAGGTCTGTGCTGACTGGAAATTAGCCAGGGTCATCCCAGTTTGCAGGAACAGTGTGAGGGCAGACCCAGGAAACCACAGGCCTGTTAATCTTACTACAGTTCCCAGAAAAATTATGGTCAAAGCACATACTGGGTACTACTGAAGGGCATTTACAGAGTGATGCTGTCATCAGGCATGGACAGCAGAGAAAGGCCAGTCTAATTTGATATCACTGGTGATAAGATCATCTGCCCAGTGGGGAAGGGAAGGTCTTTGATGTACTTTGCAGAGGGTGTTCCAAGACTGGAACAAACTTCCTAGAGATATGACTGATGTGCAAGCCTGCCAGTGTTCAGGAGGGATTTGGAGAATGCCCTTTATAACCTGCAGTAACTTTTGGCCAGCCCTGAAGTGGCCAGAAAGCTGGACTGAGTGATCATGTAGGTCCCTCCCAAGTGAAAGTGTCTGTTCTGTCCTGTACAGGTGAGAGATTTTGAAGAGGCTGCTTTTTATGCCTCCTGTACTCCTCTCCTCTCAGCAACCCTCTCTCCTTCATGCAGACTTCCCAATTTCTCTGGGATAAAGAACGTGCTGCCTTCTGCTAGCAGTGCTTTGTGTTTCTGTAGCATTTGCTGACAGGGAATTCAAGGGCTTTGAAAGGCTCCAGACTGAAAATGCATGTAGGAGCTTGACAAAGGTAAGGAAGTGGAAGCCCAGAGCAGCCAGCTGAATGCCTAAAGATGGGAAATAACCATGGGGGAGTAGCTACACCTGCGCTTTTGGATCATCATCAAGCAATATGTGCAGGCAGATGCATATCAGCCTTTTAGTTACCAGTGCAGCTGACTTCAGAGCAGAACTGAAGTTAGCAAGTGCTTAAATGAAATTACTCTGAATGGATTCCCCATGAGGCCCTGTATCACTCTGGTTACATCCAGAGCAGGAGAAAATGTTACAATCCAGCTGAAGTGAAACCCAAGGATGTATTGTGCTATTGCTGGATAGCACAATATTAATGCAGTGACTGTCAAAGGTGCCTGAAAACCCATCTCAGCTTTCTGTTGGGAAGAGCTTTACAGAATTGAGGGGTTTTAGTACTGGCCAAGGGGAAATAAATATTAAGCAAAGCACCAACAGCTACCAGCAAGGCAATCAAAGAGGGAATAAATGGGAAAACACCAGCTACAATTCAGAATTATGATGAAAGAAGCAGCATATGCAGCTGAAGGTCTTGACTCCAACCTTTCAGAAAGGCAGGGCCATCTCCTCTAACAGAAGATTGTATCTCACTTCAAATGCAGATGCTGTTTTGTCTTCAGTATTGCTACTTGACCATGTTTTCTGAGAAATGGAGCAGGAAAGTGAATTGTGTAGCAATTCTAAGGATGGCATTTTACATTTTAAACATGCAGGCAGAAAAATAATGTCTTTTGTTTATATCATGCTCCTTAAACTTGGAGGGCATCCACATTTCAGAGTGAATGTAGCTTGGAAAAAGAAAAATCTTCATAGCCTAAGTGCTCATTGAAAGGTTAGCATTTCTGGAATATGGTTTCTAATAGTAGCCTCATTAATTTAACTCTGTAGAATGTTAGTGCAAAACATCTTTTGCTGGCTTAGCTCATAGCTAGGTTGATTTTGTATTTCTACAATGCCATATGCTGAGCAAAAAGCAGTTTATTTGCATTTTTATATCCTACTTCTGTTTTGTTATTGCCATTGCTAGTAATGTTCTTTTCCACATTCCCTCCACTGATACTTAGTAAGCATCTGGTGTTTCTCCAAAACAAATTTGTCCTTAATACTTAATAATAGTAGCCTGCACTTGACCTTCAAATACAACTCATTTTTTTCTTTAAAAATGAGAAAAACTGCTCTTTATATGATTCCCTACCTCCTGTCCCTCTCATTTTCATTTGCCTATCACAATACTTGTGGTATACCGATCCTTAAAATTGTTGTAGTTATTTTTAGTTTTCCTCTGTTCTTTAATTTCCTATTTAATTGCCTTACTGAGATATCCTTGTTCTATCTCTCTCTTGAAAGAAATGTCTGTTTGATGTGGAGAACACTGAAAGTAGCCCTGGTCCCAGGGCAACAGAGCAAGAAGACTCCTAAGAGTGGCTGTCCCATGTCAAATCAAACTTGCTTGTCTCTGTTCAAGGCTTGTAGCATGAGCCTCAGCAAAGGGACAAGGAAGAAAGTCAGTACAGAATAATCCACCCATTACAGCCCTGAAGTTTCTAGCAAGCTGCACTTTTGGGATTTTCAGAGCTAAATATCATTGATAAATGTGTTGGATAGTCATTTTATGGCCATTTTTCCTGCCCCAATATTTCCTCTGATTAATTTTCTTGAGCTTAGCATATAATCATGGAATGGTTTGGGTTGGAAAGGACATTAAAGTTCATCTGGTTTCAACTGGCCTGGGCAGGGATGTCACCCACTTGATCAGATGGCCCAGGGCCCCATCCAAACTGTCCTTGAACACTTCCAGGGTGGCACCCACAATTTATAGATTAAACTCTTGTCTGTAGGTAGAAACACAGTCAGATAATCCTCAGTCTCCACAACATCTCACAGTTATGAGTCCCCCACTTTCCCACCCTGAAGCAAAACTTCATCCAGATGGACCAAGAGGATAAGGAAAAAATGCTCTGGTTGATGTGAGTATTTAAATGGGGAAGGTATTTCTATGAGTAAGAGAGCCTCAATACCTGTTATATCTATGCTGTCCTAACTTGTTTTCAAAATTATCTAAAGAAAAACTTTATTAAGTAAACAAAAAAAAAAACAAAAAAAAACAAAAAAAAAAAAAACAAAAAAAAAAAACAACCCAAACCAAAAAAATCCAGTTGTATTCTGGCAGGTCAGATAGATTAGAGAGACTGGAGTTTTGTTACTTAACCTAAAATTTCAGCCAAAATTTTTCAGTGCAGGTAATTTTGTTGCACAAAAATCAATCTGCAGCATCTTCCATAATTCAGTTTATCCACAGGGTTAATCAGAACATAGTCCAGCTCTGCTGATCCTGAGGTCTCTTGGATAAGACCAGGAGGACAGGCTGACCCAAAGGCATGTTTTGGTTAATCATGTGAAAAACCTAACTATTTGTATATGGAATTAATTCCATGTATTTAGGTGCCTTGGAGCTTATTCAGAACTTGTCCACAGTGTAAACATCACAGACTATTATATTATATTATATTATATTATATTATATTATATTATATTACATTACATTACATTATATTATATATTATTTTTCCACACTTACAGCAAGGATATCATACCTCATCCCAGAAGGAGCAATAACTTTAAATCAGGAGGGTGTCTGGACTGTCAGAAAATGTGAATATATATGCTCATGACTACACTTCCCCATAGGAGTAACATGCCCAAGATTTCAGACATAATTTCTATATTCATATTTTTTTAGCACTAATAATACTGATATAATGGCCAGTATATCTGTGAAAACTCACCATTGTGTTTAATGTATTTCAGACAGCAATTAAACTACCATAGCTTCAGGAATTTTACAATTCCTAATGATCAGAATTATATGTTTTGTAGCCCTAGTAACTACTTTTAATGGAGGAATGACAAAAGCAGTGCAATAATTTTTAATTTAATTTAATACTGAGGATGCTGGTACTAAACCCAGTATGTGGGCAGGCTGTGGGTCCCAGGTTACATTCCTACCTGTAGTTAAGGGCTGTTCAGGTGTGCCTGTAACAGGGTCTAGCCCAGTGCAAATCCTTGTGCCAGAACTGGTTCCACTACCTAAAAGATCAGGGAATCACAGACACCCTCCTGGCACTACTTTGCCTGGTGCAGCCCAGGACAGCTTTAGCCCTCTGACACCAGGGCACTCTGCTGGCTCATGCTCAGCTTGGACCCTCAGGATCTTTTCTGCAAACTTGTTTTTTAGGAATAGGTTTTATAGTGGTGTCTGAAGGCAGAATTATTTCCTGAGGGCAAGAATTAAGCACAGACCAAAAACGATTTCTTAACATTCACAATTTTATTATCTTATATCATTACTGAGTGGTGATGCTGAACATTTTGTAAGGGAATTTTCTTTCTTCACATCTTAAGCTTAGCTGTGTTTATGTGGTGCATGTGGAGATTTTTCAACATCTGGCTGCTGGAAGGAGGACAACAGTGGTTCAACATCACTCTGTGTCACTTGATGCTGCCCACTGTCAGTGACTGGAAACCAGTCCAAGTAAACCTCAGGCCTGATTTGGTGCAACATTCTAAGTGTGGAACAGCTCCGAGACTAAAATCCTTCATGGCATTTCTCACCCTAACTGAAAGTGAAAAGTAAGACAATTTTTCAAAGCTACTCAAAGGTGAAACTCTGCTCTGATTCACTGCTCATTATCATCTGAGGCACACAAGGCACCCTAATCCCTCTGCTAGGCTGAGGTTTAGCCTGACATCCAAAAACACTGGTGTGTTCTACACAGCACAATATAGCTTCTGTTAACTGATTTTTGTAAGTCATTGTAGGGGAGATCAACAAAGGACATCAGCACCCAGCTCCTGAATGTCAGATTTCACACTGAATGGTTCCTTGGTTATTGGGTGTGCATTCATTTTGCAAACTGCCATCAGGAGACAAAATCCCAACTCAAAATCTTTTTTTATTTCTTTGGTTGAAGAACTTCCAGAATTTCTTACAGTGTTTTTGTCTCAGATAGTCTTTTATGACTTTATTCAAATTTTGCCTTCCCCCTGCTGACCCATCAAAGTGGTTTCCTGTCTCAAATTGTCATCCTGCACAAGTGGTGTGGTCATGCTGTGTAAATCACACAGACCTCAAAGCAGCTGCTCCTTCCCAGCACAGAAAGGGTTGGAGATGGGCACAGAGGGCTCCACACAGGAATCTTTGGGCACTTCCCAGAAGCACAGGTGCAATGAAAATCCATGAGCCTGGTAGCTGATTACTCTACAAGCTCAGTGAACCAGAGCTGTGCAAAACTATCCTCTTGTGTAAATAGACAAGAAAAATGGGACAGTTGGCTTGGCAAGGTGGCCATGCAAAAATTGTCTATGCAAGTAAATGTGCATGGCTCAGGTCACAGAACCAGTGAACATGGGCTGGGCCAGGAAGAGCATTTGTTCCCAAGTCCTTCAGAACTCAAAGCAAGAGCAGAGTCCAAAAATAAGTGTCTCCACCTGATATGAGCAGCTGATTCATTGTGTCCTTGCCACACACAATGGGCAGCCTCAGTGGAGCATATGGGGACAGAAACACCAAAATTCTCAAGTCCATGACACCCATAGCCCATTGTCCACAGGAATATTTGAGCCACAGATCCTCACCACCCTGGTTATAACTCATCCAGTAAGATATACAGTGCCCACATTTGTTCTTTGAGCCATAGGCCAAGCAGAGAATCTGCTCATAGCCAGGCTGTTAGAATCTCCACCACCCATGCTAGGGTGGCTGCATCCAAAATGCCCATTGAAAATGGTCCCTGGTCTCTGCTAATGCTCAAAATGAAACAAAAAATCTTTTATTATCTGCTAAGCCAACCATGCTAAAGGTGTGCCAAGAACTGTGCAATTGTGCTGTCAGTTTGGCAATATAAAGGGTTAAATTTTAGGAAACACCCAAGCACTGTTTGATTTTCTAGTATTGATTATCTCAATTATCCAAAACAACTGCTGTTTGGCAGCACAGCATGCTCTTCCTTAAAAAGCAGAAGGTGGCCATGTCCCATAGCTCCTAAGAGCTGGATAGAGGTGACTGAAAGGATTATTTCTTTTCTTTTTTACTGCTTTTGTACTTCTTTACTTCTTTGTCTTTTTGTTTTGTTTTGTCTTTGGCTATTTTTAATTTGTTCTTGGGGTTTTTTTGGGTTGTTTCTTTGTTTTTGCACCAGGAACAGACCACAGACATTCTCATTCATTCCTGAGTTTCACTACTCACTGTGTGTAAAAAAACCCCACACCATTAAAAATTTGTTCCAAATTGATGTCCTACAAGTTTCAAAGTTTCAAGGAATACTCTGTTCTTCACAGAGCATTTTCATAAATAAGAGCTCTGCATTTCATTTTTCCTCCACCTTCATGATTTTAAAATTTTGGTTTCTCACTGTTCCTTTTTTCAAACTCCATGACATTCTTCTTGAGATGTAGAGACCCCAAGTTGCCAGAGTGTGGGTGCATGGAAGTTTTATGCAGCAGTAAAAGGACATCTTAGTCCATTCCTGCTGCCCTTCCAGATGGTTCCTCTGTTCCTGTTGGCCTCTTGCTTGTCATTGCACACAAAGGCAGTGATTTCAGAGCCCTCCAGCAGGGATGCCAAGGGTTCTCTCATGAACTGATTGTAAGCACCAAGGAGACATGATTTACATTATTTTCCACAGATGAACACATTTATCTTCCTCTGCCACGTTCTTTACCTTTCACTCAGTTTTGTTAGATCCTTCAGGAGTTCCTCCCTGACAATGAGACATTTGTCAAAGATAGTGAAGATAATCTTTATTATCTGGAAATCTAGACCTTTAACAGCTTGTTCACTTCAAGATAGCAGATCAATGTCAAATAAAACTAAGAATACCCAATTTCTGGCTGCAGAGCTGGAAACTCTTTCATTAGTAGACAAGCCCTAAAGGCCAAGCCTGTCACTGAGAAGGGAAAAAAACCTCACTAATCCAAACAAACCAAAATACATCCCATACCTGCTAACATCAGTGTGAGCTGGCAGTGTTGTTAGCACAAACTCTCAGTGCACCAGTTCCCCCAGCTCTTGTAGGGTTTATTATCAACCATTTTATTTCCATGCTTACTGATAGAGAATGAGCAGGATGGCACAAAGACACACATAGCCACAAGCAGCATGAATGAGTAAATACTCAGCAGGTTTTGCATGCAAGTTTCTCTGTCTGGACTGACAGAGTTGGAATGGTGTGGCTGTTACAGCAGGAGCAGCAGTGGATGGAGAAGCCACAGAAAACCTGAGGTTTGACACTGAACTATTTTGCTGACAGAAGTGGGAATGCCTCAGGCTTTGTCCTGTGGCAGAGGGATAAAGGCATTGCAAGAACAGCATGGACTGATAGACTGACACATGAAACTAAAAGAGTAAACTGGCATTACTAAATTCATCTTGTAGGTTCACTTCTTCTAGGTATTTTTTTCATACTCCCTCTCCAGCAGCTTAAGATAATTTCATTTTTTGCAGTGAAACCCAGAATTCCCTCATCACTGTACAGAAGGGGTTCAGCAAGAGGCATCCATGGTTTTGAAATCTGTTCAAACCAAACATAAAGCTCTCCCTGTCCTAGCTCTGAGTTCCACCTGTGATGAGAACAATCACAATTGAAGATGCCTTATTTCCTTTTTCCTTGCGAGACTCCCTTAAGGTATGTTCTAGCAGACATCTCTCCATCTATCTCTTCTTCTTCTCATCACCTAATGTACAAGATAAATCAATAATATGTGGGCTAAAGTCCTCTTAAAACCTAAAGAAGAAAATGCAAAGCAATTCCCACAGTCCTGCAACAAATTAAGTTGATGTGAATGGTGGATTCTCCTCTCAGCATCCCAGAGTGTTCATAGTCTCTGCTCCTGTCTTCAAGGACTGGGAACACTAAAGATCCATAAGTAGTTAAATAGCTTTAGACTAGAAATTTAGGGTCTTCCCCTTTCTATATTCTTCTTTGCTAAAAAAAAACCAAACAAAAAAACAACAACAGAAAAAAAAAAAAAAAAAAACCAAAAAAAAAACAACAAAAAAAAAAAAAAAAAAAAGAAAACCACAAACAAACCCAAACAAACAGAAAAAGAAAAAAACCAAAAACAAACAAAAAATTCAAAACACCAAAAAACAAAAAAAAACCAGCAACTCCCAACATCCCCCCCCCCCCCCACCAAAAACCCCAATACAAACAAAAAATACCAACCACAAAAAAAAAAAAAAAAAAACAACAAAAACAACCACCTGGATTTAAAAGCCTGGGAGTTTGGATACTTTGTTTGGTTTCTCTTCTTTTTTTATCTTTTAGGGATGACTCAGGTATCTGCCATAAATGTTCTGCTTCTTATTATGATTTATTTTCCTAATGCCAGCATTAGCTTTGTCAGTGCCTTACTAAATATGGATGCAGTTAAACCATATGAGGTTTTAATATAGTGGTATTAAAGTGTAAGGCCCAACCCATGGAAGAAAAGAGATTAAGTTGATATAGAAACACACACAGATGCTCAGACTAATAAGGGCAGCTAACATCATAGAGCATTCAAGCTCAGCCAAACCCTCAGCTTCAAAGTTCTTGGAGGTTTGTGCCCAGTAAATCTATCATTTCTGACACTTGAGTGGCAGAAATGGAGTTTCTGCAGTTTAACCACTTATTGCTTGTCAGCAGCATCGAGGGAAAGGCCACCCTGACTCTGTTAACTGAGAGAAAACATCACCTGGCACCAGGAACTTTGGGTGGTAACTGGACTGACTGAGGCTGATGGATCCCATTTTTTGGGACAAATAGAAGTCATGTTTCTGTAATAAAGGGCAGCAAAATTCTGTAGTGGGCTCAAAGGGATCTAAGCTCATCTACAAAAGAAAACATAAAACAAGAGAAGGATGTGTCCCAGCAACGAATCCACATCATCAAAAGAGCTGCCAGTGAGGAGAAAGCCAAAATATCCCCAAAATGAAGAACTCCTAGCACACATTTCTTCCTCTGTTTGTTTTTTTTTGCAAGAGATTAAAGCTCTTTGCATGGGAGACTCCTGGGACAGGCTGCACTGATGGGAAGCCACACAGGGACACACTGGAGAGATGCTCTGATGGGAGAGTGGACCCAGCTGCTTCCCAAGCTGCAGCACCTCTCTGGGCTGTTGTTCATGGATAAAATCTCCCAGGCTCAGTCCCCAGATCCACTTGGACTCTTTCAAGGATAAATTACTTGGATTCTACTGAGGGTAATTACAAGATCCCCAGGAGTTATAGTATTGTCCTGGAGGAGAGGTTTGCCATGTGAAGACAGACAAGAACATCCAAATTCATTTCATCCAGGTTTTCTTATGGCCCTCCATGGATGTCAGAGTGCTATTATTTTAGCAATTGTGTGGTACAACATGGTATAGCTGCTGAGAGAGCTCTCAAAAGCAGCAGCTGCCATTACAAAGGTGTCAGCATGTACAATTTACACTTTATACACTCGTTTTTATTACTGCTAAAGTAATTACCCCTGAAAGATTGTCCATCACTACTGCTTAATAATTTAACCATCAATTTGATCCTTAGCAGAACTGGCACCCAGCATCAGGCACATTATTGCCATCAAAATATTAAAAACCCCCAAACACTTGTTTACTGAGCTACTATATTGAAGAATTGGGCTTTGTCCAGTTGCATAGTGATCCAAAAATAACATTTGTTAATATGCAATAAACCTTTTGGCAAGATTCCCACTCCTATTTAATTTTCTCTACTACGTTAGGCAGGAACAAATATTTTGGCATTTAATTTAAAAATTGAAAACAGCCACTTTAGTAACTACCTGTGTCTAACTAATGCTCTCTTTTTCTATACTTGTAAATTACTTATCCCTTTCCTTGCTGGGGAGCAGAAAACAAAGGCTCTTGAAATCACTGGCAGATCTGAAGAGCTGGTCCTCACCTCTCTTGGCTTCACAGATACATTTTCTCTTCCTTTCCTACCACCATAACAGCTGGAAATCTATCTCCTAAAAGTCTAATGTTTGTGCCTGTTCTTAATGAGCAGTAACTGGATCCAAACAAGCTGAGGATTTCCTCTCTGTGAAATGAAGAGTTACAGAATTTAATAAGGGAACTGAAAAAATTAGAGGGTGAGAAGCACAAGTGTTTGCATCTGCTCCTCTGAGCTCTCCACAGTGCAGGGGCAGCGTTCAAGGTCTTCCCTCCCAGCCCTGTGTGGGATATTTTGGCAAGAAGTTTCCATTACTGCTGACTCAAACCATACATTTAATACATTTAATTCCCCTGCACACCACACAGCAGCTCAGATACACCCACAAGAGTTTCACTGGCACTAACAGAAATTAAGAAATCCAAAAGAGAAAGAAATCATACACTTCAGTTTGTTTGATTTACACATTATTAGCTAAGCCAAACATGCTAATTCTGACATGGGGCTTTCAGGATAATGAAGAAGGAGATCAGACCTTGACTGTCAAGGACAAGCAGGCACCTCCTCTGTCCCAGAATGGCAGATTCAGCAAGAAAGGAGAAAATAATTAATCATGGAAATGCCAGACTGGAGCTGCTCAGTCTCCTCATAGCTTTTTGGCAGGTTCTGGTCCTTTGTTAGGGCTGTGAGGAAATGCCTGGATCACTCCCTAAGCCCCAGGCTGAGGATGAATTGTCTGAATAGGACACTGCTGGATGGGACAAGAGCAGTGTGCAAGTGACAAAGGTCACAGCACCTTGAGGGATGATTGGGTGCCCATTTCCCAAACCTCCCATTTGCCAGCCAAGGGAAAGGCACGTGAGAAGTGGCCAAACTTCACAGATAATTGAAGGGATCTTTTGGAGAATAAAGTCTTGCAAGGCCACAGTGCCTAAGGAACCTGTCAGTAATACAAGCAGCAATATGCACAGTATCTCTAGGCAACAGTTTTGAGAATACCAGACTTTGATATTGATGTAGCAGACTGGGGCCATTAGGGAAAAAAGTCAATTATGGATGGTTTGTTGATATGGAATAAGATCAGGTCAGACAAAAGCAGGTACAAGGACTCTGAGCAGAAGAATCCAGAAACAGCAAAGTTGAATAAGACTCAAACCATGAAAAAACTTTTAAAGCTTCAAAACTATTCTGCTCTTTAGAAGACTCAAAGTTTCTGTATTTTCACTTTGCTTATTCAGCCCACATTTAGAATTCTGTGCATCAGGACATCCCAGCACCTTAAAGGTCTTTCTGTCCTAAAAAAATATGTCTGTCTTAAACATACTTTACCTTATCTCACAGTTTTTCCTGACTGGAAAAGTCTAGTCCAAAATGAACTTTTGCAATTTTAAATCACCAATTTCCTGGATTTTAAACAGTCAGAACAAAATGCACAGTTAATTAAATACATGTGGATGAGTCTGTAGGAAAAAAGCAGCAAACAAAGATGTTCTGATTTAAAACAAAGACTTGAAGCTGACTGTGTGCAATTACTTTGGGTGAAAGTTTCTAAGTTGTCTAAAGGGATTGTGCTGCTGCTAAAAAATCTATTTGAGCCATGTTTTCCTGATATATAAACACAGCCCACAGAGCAGTCACTGCCTGGTGTTTCCTTTGGGATCAAGCTATAATCTTGCAATACTATACATTGAAGCTCTGAATCCTGACACATCATAAAAATGAAAAGCAAACAAACAGAAACAGCCCTCAGACACATTGAAGGAATGTTAAAAGAGGAGATTAAGCTCATAGAGCCCAATCACTCCTTGCAGACACTTTGTCACTTTGCTTTGTTGCTGTCACACAGGCTCCACTCCACCATGTCCTTCAGACCAGCAATTCCTTCCTTTTTCACTCCCCCCATCCCTGCATGTATCCATGGCTTTCCACATTTTATTCATCCCCACCTTGAAGATGATTGATGTCTGCAATTTTCAACTTCTCTCACCCTTTCTCTGCCTAATGTACTGAAAAACACCATGACATTGGAGCAGGAGCTGTGGAGTTTGACACCTTTGCTGGACTCTTTCAATTGTCCTTTGGGTGTAGCTTGGTTGCAAAACCCAGTTTTCTACATAACTTCATAATACATCCCACAGCAGAACCTTGATCCTTTATCAACAAGGTAAGATTACATATTAAGTCATACTAAAATGCATCATTTTACCTGCCACATTGGATAAATCATTGCCTGGTCACCAGCACTGCCCCAGGTCTGTATGTCCTGGGCACTGTTTTGTTTCCATGCATGGCACAAATGTCTGCTGATCTTTTCCCAAAGTTTCTCAGTACTACTATGAAACAATTCCACAAAACTGAAGCTATTTAGAGGTCAGAAAGTGGAATTTTCAAAGCATCTTAGTGCACTACTCCCTCTAATCTTTCTCTTTTAAAATCTCCAATCTTATTTTCCCAGAAAAATCCTCCAGCTTTGAGGTTTCAATGTTTCTGAAAGCAATCATGATTTAAACACTGGATTTTCCTTTCAGACATGGTGCTATATAATTGCTCTGATCTGCTGACATTTCTGTCATATTTAACAAAAGAAAAGGGCACGTTTTTGTAATTCTTTCTGCAGTCTGGGACAAGACTCCTTTTGCCTCTCACATGGCTCCCTAATTTCTATTTTCCAATTAGATTTGATTGCATCCTGTTCATCCAGTGCTGACTAGCAAGAAGCTGCACTTCACATTCAATTCCCACAGATTTAAATACAATCAAATGATACAAGATGATGGTGCCTTGGTCTGTGAATCCTAAAGTGGGGGATTATATGACAAAAATGTTATTTCCTGTACAGTCCATCAGGGCTACAGCTACAGGGTTTATTTAGGTCTGGGACAAAGTCTGGCTCATAGAAACAGCAGTCTCCAGATAGTCTGTAAGAGGTTTCAGAAGAAAATTATGATCTTGGGAAAGTCCTTCTTGTTGTACACAGTTTTTGTAAAGTGTACCTTATAAATGCATTTACAAAGACAGAAACCACAAATGTCTATATTTTTAATCAAAATGGAGAGGGAAGAGAACACTTTCTTAGCACTGCAAAGCATATAATGGTTCTCTTGTCATCCTCCACTGCCAAAGAATTTTCCCTGCAGAATCATTCCAGTATGTTTTTTATTAAAAACTAGTATTTACAGAAAAACAGCAAACAAAATTTTTTATCCTACTCTTTTCCACCTGTTTTTAACCTAGCATTTTCTCTCTCTGCAGCAGGGTTAACACAATGTGAGTGCTGCAGTTGAATTCTATTAATGCACATCTTGTAATCAGGCAATTTCTGCCCCAAAACTGACAGACTGACAGTGGTGACCAAAGCACTGAGACACCAAACACAACACTCTGCAAGGCACCATGGATGCCTCCAATCCAGGCTAAACATTATCCATCAGAACTGGATCCCCCATCCTCAGAGGCTCTGGAAAGGACCAGGTGGGTCTGAAAGCTCAGTGAGACTGCAGGGTGAAATCCATTTCCTCAAACTGCTTTGCTTGCCTCTCACTCCCAACTTCTTTTACATTGCTTTCCTGTGGTATGTGGCAGATGTCTTGTACTGGTATATTTATTTATTGTGTATGCAGTGCTCACTGGAGTGAGGAGTGTGCTCAGCTGTGTGGCACAGTGTGAGGTCTGCCAGTGAATTTCTATTCTAAAAACAAAACCCTATATTTTATTGCTGCCTGAAACAATCACTCTCTTCCACCAGTATCCCCAGCATCATCACCCATTCCATCAGCTGGTTTTGATTGCAAGACACAAACTTTCACATCAATAATATTCTAAGATCCATGTGCAGAGTGTTTGTGACTATATAAGAAAATGGCAAGTCACAGCTCAAAGTTTCTCTTACCTGAAGATGTAATTACTTTTTTACAGTAGAAAAACATTAGGCCCGGCACACACTGACTTTGTACATGGGTTTTTTGCTGGTCTTTACATAAGGACTGGTCCCACATGTGTCCTCAGTCACCCCCTCTCTCTGTAGCCTGTGTTTTCCTAGCAGCACTATGAAGGAACACAGTGCAAAAGTCAGGCTTCATCTGTCAATAAATCTCTTCCTCTTTCTGAATATTTTTAATTATTCCCACACAGACATAACCCAAAATGTCCAAAAAATGTTTTGAATGTCCACAGACTGCTTGTTTAGTTGTTTGTCTCATTGCAGTTACTTGCTCAGACTACACATTATTAATTATTTAAAAGGGCTTTTGGGAGTTATCATTTCTGGACATGCTGATTTAAAACAAACAAACAAACAAATAAAAGAAAACAAAAAAGAGCAATTTTTGTCAATACAAAGATAGATCAATGGATTTTTATTTCTTTTCCTAAAGCAGTCTGCTCACTTTTCAGTATGTGTTCTGCATACCTATGCACAGGGATTTATCCCTTGTGGTCCCCACGTATTCCAGCACAATGATGGGATCTGAGCCCTCCAATTAACTGCTAATACATTCAAATTACCGATGGGAGCCAAGACTTGGAGATTGCATCTCTATTAATCTGTTCTCTAACCCTTAGCCCAAGGGACAAACTCTGCCCACGAGCCTGTTGTTACACCCCTTTAGCCTCCAGAGCAGGGTAACACATCCAAAATGCCTCTGGGGAGTTCACACAATTATAGGAAAACTAGAGACTGACAGGAAATGTAAATTACCTACCAAAAACTGTTCTATCCTGAGAGCAATTAGCTGCTGACAGAGGAGACCAGAGGGGCTGTGAAAAGCTCATCCTTGGAGATGTTCAGACCCTGACTGGGCACAGCTTCTGAACACACTGCACTGGACCTTTTTCAAACATGGTGTTAAGACCAGTGATTTCCAGAATTGCCTCCCAGCCTAATTTACTGTAGAAATAAATGAAATTTATTCTAGGAATGGTCCTTGGCCTTTGCTAACTTCCAGGCAGTGTTTGGAAAGTGTTTGAGAGCCTGTATTTGCTCCAGACAAAACCACACCAAGTACTCTGCTAAAAATTTAACAGAAGAGCGGATCAAGTCCCTGTGCTCAGGGATATTCTCTGTGGCTGGCTAGAGATGTAGACAGAAGTGCTGGTGCTCCCAAAGCCATTCAGAAAGTCTGTGACAGAGGAGGAAATTCCATGCCCACCTTCCTTCTGAGGCTTATTCTGCAACACTGGCATTCCTCTTCTCATTTGTTGGAGCATCCAGCTTAGACTGTGGTGGAACCTTGACATGGCTTTTAACTGAGATGTGATTCTTTTTGGAGTATTTTCAGATAAAACTGTTTCTTTATGATACTGATCTCCAGCCAAGGACAGATCACCTCTTTTGTAAGCAAGATTGAGAGACAGTGAAGACAACCTGTGTCAGGAGGGGTTGTACAAAGTGGTTCTTGTGTACTTTTCACACCTGGAACTTGGTGAAAGGCTTGCAGTCACAGAAGACTAAGAACATCACAGATGTTTAGAATAAAAGCCTTAGAACTCAAGCTGGTACTTCACTGTAAGCTTTTAAATATGACACACACCCCAAAATCTGCATCCAGGTTTATTTTTCCTTATTTATTTATTTTACTGGCCAATGTGTATGTGTCTACAGCTTTTGCTTTCACACAGGTGAGCATTCTCTTTTTTTTTCCTCCTAGGGTGGCTGGATGCTGGCAATCTCTGATTTTAAAGTATTTGGATTAAAATTAATAGGACTAACCACATCAAGAGCACAATTCTGCCTAATTCTGCCAGGTTCTGGGTCAGCATGAGTTAACATCAGAAAAACCTTGCAGACAAACTATACTTCACCTTTCATCTTATTTTGGAAGACATGATCAGGAGCAAAATTGTGGCATTCATTTGGGAATGGGCAGTGGTTATTGCTCTGATGTTTACATGTATGAATTGCTTTGCCATTATTTCACAAGCAAGGTGGAATGGAACCTGAGGCCATGCAATTTGCCACTGGCAGACCTGGGCAGCTTGATCTGCCAAGTGCCAGCAACAAACAGCATAACTTCCACTTTTTCACATTTGAATTTGGATATTCTTCTCCATTTTATTTCCAACAAATCCCTTTACTGCAGTGGCTGTTCTTTCCCACTCAGTGAACCATATTAGTTGGTTAGTGAAGAATTCTTTACAAGGGCAAGGACAATGCCAAGGGGGAATGGCTCTAAATTGAAAGTGAAGAGGTTTAGATTGGATATTAGGGAGAAATTATTTACAGTGAGAGTGGTGAGGCACTGGCACAGGTTGCCCAAAGCTGTGAATGCTCCATAACTGGAAGTGTCGAAGGCCAGGTTGGATGGAGCAACCTGGTCTAGTGAAATGGTAGGAAGCTGGAACTGGGTGATCTTTAAGGTGCCTTCAAACCCAAACCTTTTTCCATGATTCTGCATTCAGGCCCTGTCCCTTAACACCACTGACAAATGGCCATATCAGTGATCTCTCTGTAAGTGGAAATGTAATATTGCTGTTCCCTCAGCCCATTGGAGCAAAGTATATTTATTATCCACCTTGAATTTGTTTCCTTTGCAGGTTACTTTGCACCTTTCAGGAGGAGTCCCTGGATGCCATTGATAAAGAGCAGCTGCCTCTGGATGCTGGCTCAGAGGCATCCAATACATCAGCACTGTATGAAACAGCAAGGACAACTAAACAAGCTGGGTGGTTTTTCTGCACTAAAAATAAACAGTGAATAAACATTTACATTTAAATAAGCATATTCAGCATGTTCACATATTATATTCTAATTACTTAATAGCTTGAACTTTGTTAAACAGTGCATTTTATAGCATGCATTCAATCTTTCCTACATTGCACTGATGATGCTGACAGCAGCAAGTAATTGATCTGGGCTGTGCTTCAGGTACTCAAGTAAATCTTGATGTTTCTCTCTTCATTGCACATTCATTCAATTAATTTCTCCCTAACTTTAATTGACATTCCTCATTTTTTTCAAGGGTTCCCAAGCTTTATTTCCCCAAAGATGCTTTGTCATTGGACTTGTTTCCTAAACCACTTCCAATTTGGACACTTTGGTTTTCCTCTTCTGGCTGCAGATGTCTTCCCTAAATTGTCCTTTCCCTCAAGTCCCAAATGTCTTTTCTATTTACAGTCATGTCAATTATTTTGCATTTTTAGGGGGTCAGAATTAAGTGCTCAGCTGCTGTTGCTGGTGGGGAAAGGGAGCCCTGCAGTACCCATAGGTTGGAATATTGTTGCTCTTAAGCAGGACACACACTACTAATAAGCTCCTATTTGCATGACAAGTACAGAGATTTTTTTTTTTTTAAGACCTTGGGAAAAAGTGCAAAAAAAAATGCTGGTGCATTAACAAAAACTAAATAGTTCCCTTTCCCTGCTGGTTGCCTACCTTGCCCCAGGGTCTGTGGATCTCAGGCTTCTTCCAGACCAAGTATGTTAAGTTCCTTCTTTCATAGCAGAAGGTGCATACCTTGCACAGCTCAAAAAACAATAGCAGAACAGTTAATTAATCGTGGAATTTTCCTGTTTAAAAAAAAAAAATCCACTCACAGTAAGGAACAAAAACATTACAGCAAATTTATGCCTCGGGGAAGTGGTAAAATCACCCTAGGGATTGCTTTAGTCCATTTGTTCCCTAGAGCCAAATGTCAGAGACAGTTGCACAAACTAATATGCAATCCTTGACTATTTGCAGGCACAAAAACCCTAAAGCTGAAGGCATAATTTGAAGCCTTTCTCTGACAGTCCTTATGACTGCAATAAGTATTTTAATGTTATGAACATCATCTCTGGATTCTACTTATGTCTTTAAAAAGGTGGTGATTCATTGCTTCAAGCTACACATCTGAAAGCATCTCAGTGCAGGGTTTTATGAAAAGTATTTTTATCAACAGATAAAAAATAATATGCAGAATTATGTTTCTGGCTGTTGGAAAAGCTTCCAAGTGGTTCTTTTACTCCTCCCAGAAAAAGGAAGTTGAAAATCAAAGCAGAATAATTTTAAATAAGTCTGGACTCATAAAGTTTCTCTCATTAAATCCTGCTCTTAACTGGGCTGCTGCAATAGCTGTGCAGGGAAAGAGCCCTCCAGATCCACAGGAACCAAGCTAAGGATGAGCTCTGTGCTGGAAATCCATCACAGCTAAGGAGGGACTGCAGTGTTAGTTGTTCTGGAATGTTTCTAGCAGCCTCATGTTTGTGTAGTTCCACTGTCACTGCTCAGGAGTTGATCTCCCCCGTGCTGTAAAGTGACCAGGAGCCTCTCAAAGTGTGGCTGGAGCCACAGAGCCCAGAGCTCAGAGCCAGCTCCTAATGGCAGCTGGGCACTTCAGAGCTGGGTTTGTTCATCTTGTGGTGAATTCCTCCTCTATTGTGTGCCACTTGTGCATGCTCCTGATAAGGCTGAAATAACTCTGAGCCCTGGTACTGCCTTGATTAAATATACACAACAAAGGGCAATCTAAGTATTTTATCTGAAGGCATCATTTATACCTCCTTGGTAGCAATTTAGGATGATAAAATAAATACTTACTGAAAAAATTATCTGAATGTTCTCATTTCAACAGCACCTCAAGCCCTGAACAGAGATGAGCTTAAACTGCTGGGCTAAATGTTATAGAAATGAGGAAAGCATAAAGGCTTTTTAAATATAAAAAGACTTCTTATTAGAAACTGTGTATTTTAATAGGAATTTTTAAAATGTAAATCATGTTTCCAAAGAATAAATATAACTGAGATTAAGAATGGAAGCAAGGAAAAACAAGGGGACAAGCTCTTGCAGTTTTAGCAGGTCGTGTTCCAACCATGCTTGGATTTTAACCCTTACCTAAATCAAAAATTATATATATTTGAGAAAAGTTGACCCCCATACATATGCTTACACATAGTAAAACTTCATTTAATTTCTTTTTTGGGGACAATATAGAAGAAAAGCTTTCTAGTCTATTTAGAGAAAATAGAATAAGAATAGTTCATCTGGAAGGGATCTACAACCATCATCCAGTCCAACCACCCAACCACAGCAGGCCTGGCCAAAGGTGAAAGCATTTTATCCAGGGCATGGTCCAAATGCCTCTCAGACTCTGGGGCATCCACCACGTCTCCAGGAGCAGTTCCAGTGTTGGAGCACCCTCTGGGTGAGGAAATGCTTCCTGATGTCCAGTCTGAATCTCCTCTGGTGCACTGCTGAGACCTTCAAACTAATCCTGCCTCTGGAACCAGGGAATAGAGCTCAGCACCTCCCTGCCCCATTCCCACCTCAGGAACCTGCAGAGCAAGGAGACTGAGCCTCAGCCTCCTTCTCTCCAAAGCAGAAAAGCCAGTTATCCACTCCTTGTACAGCTTGCCTTCCTGCCCTTTCCCCAGAAAAACATGAATGTCAAGCTTTATTTTGGGAAAAGCTTCACACAGAGACTCTGTGTGGTGTGGTTGTGATGCTGCCTTTGCTCATGGCTACAGAGAGCTTCCAGCTGCTGCAGGACCATGAGAGCACACAGGATGGAGCTTTGTGGGCATCCTCAAGCTTGGGTCAAGCATCATCTTCCATCTCTCATGCAAAAAGAACAAAAAAATGAAAAAAATGCAATATGAATAGATATATGTCTCACAGCTCCCCACAATTAAATTGCAGGAGGCATTTCCCTGTGTTAGAACAGCTTTGCTCAGCATTATTGGTGCTGTTTGAACAGACATGCCATGAATTCCATTTTGCCTCAACACATTGGACAATCTGAGAACAATAAATACTTCCCTTCCATTATATCCTGTGAATTATACTGACATGCAGTTTTCATTCATATAATACAATAATTAGAAATGCCAAATTACCAAGAACCTTCTCCAGAAGTAAAAGTTCAAGCATATATTTTGACTGGTTTTTAATAAACTCTGTCTCTGACTTTTATTCCTTTAGACATCTCAGAACTCAGACAGCTGAACATAAACAACATATTAGAAACTGGTTTTTAAAGCCTGCTCCCTCTTCCAAGTTTATTTTCCAAATAATACTCAAGATATAAAGACTCATTTCAGGCGCCCTTCCCAAATGTTGTGCTCCAAACATATATTCTCTGTAGCAAAAATACACTCCAGGAATAAAAACATGGCACAAAGCATTTTGTTCTTGCTTTGGGAAATGTTCAGCTATCAAGCCTGGTACTCATAATACTTTTAGAGAGAGAAAATATATATATTTTAGTAGAAATTTCTGCATTTTCCAAGGTCTGAGCTTCATTTCCTATGAATACTGTGACAAGACAGCCACAAAGCTCAGCAGAGATTGCAGAAACATATAAAACATTGTAAAATAATAAAAGAGTATTTTGACTTTTGTATGGTCAGAATGAGTGGAGGCATTTAGAGTTTATTTCTTTTGAGAAAAATAAAAGGGAAAATAGTTGGGGGAAAGGCAAAATGTACAGTAAGCAAAATTGTGCAGTAAATTGAGCATCCATGGGCCCACTTCCAGCTTCACTGTGAAGCAAGACATTCCCCATGTGCAAACACCTACAGTTCTTGCTTTTCCCCTTTGAGACAGACTATTCTCCATGTTCTGGTGACAGAGGCATCAGATCCTTTTGTGGACAGAACAAGTCAGACTTTGCTGAAAACATCACATTTGCAAAGTAAATGGGTGATGTGTATGAACATTATAAAAAACATCACAAGTTTTGTCCAGCTGAGCATGAATTTCAGAGGCTGGTGAAAAAAATAATTTTTCTACCATTTCCAGAAGCATCAATCAGGTTGGGCCAATTTCCATTTCATCTGTTGTCTGAAATTATAGGAAAAGCAGAAATGACTTCCCTAATGGACAAAAGTGGCTCTGCCAAGGGCTTGGACAACAAGAGGCCACAGAACAGAAGTTTGGTCTGGCAAACAGCAAAGTTTCATTGCATCTGCACAGCAGTGCCAGCTCTGCCTCCAGCTTTACTTCTCTCTTCTTCCAGTCAGTCTAGCAAGTGAAGGAACCTCATTAACAATTAATCAGCTTTTCTGGGACTCAGATTCCTGTGTGTGTTATGGAAGGTTTCTAATTATGGATGGTTTTATTTAAGAGTGCATTAAATGCTCCACAGATTTGAAAGGAATTTGTCACAGTGTAATTAGGCTGATAACTCTTTGGTCATCAAGTGTCCTCCTATTTCCCTCCTGATGGTGGGTTGGATAACAACACTGAAAAATGTAATAACTGGCTCTAATGGCTAACCCCAGACAATTAGGCATTTCTTAGAATAAATTGCTTGCAGGTCACAGTTTTTACTCTTCACTTACAATTTATATATTCACAGAAAGCTGCCAATCAAAAATATTTTTGATCCATAAGCAACATGCAGTATTGTCCAGGGGGGCAGAGCAGTGGAAGAGTGCCCAGATTAGGAACCTGCACAGGAAGGGGACAGAGTCAGTAGCTGATATCTAAGGGTGACAAGGTGTAGTTCAATAGCTCAATCCCCATCTATTGCATTCCTGTCATCAGACTATGGGTTGGATGCTGGTCTAGGCCAAGGCACTGCAGAAAAATAACAAGAGAGCTATAGACTCAAGCAAAAAAAAATACAATAAAAAATTAAATTAAATTAAATTAATTTTAAAAAATAAATAAAATAAAATAAAATAAAATAAAATAAAATAAAATAAAATAAAATAAAATAAAATAAAATAAAATAAAATAAAATAAATAAAATATTAAGGAAAAAAAAATAAACAAACACCCAGATCTATAGAGACATCATTTATTGCATTTCCAGGTAGGGACAGACTCATAGTACTTTTGGAAAACCATATACCATTTCACTTCAACGGTGAGTTCCCAAAAGTGACAGGAAGGGAGAAGGAAAGGGACTATTGGTTCAGTCAAAGATAATTCTTTTCAAACAATGAAAAAAAACAAGAAAATCCTCCAAATAATCCATTACACATCAAACTAAAAGCTGTTCATTTCAGTTTCCATTATTAATGTCCTTTGATTTTTTTTTTACTTAGTCAATTTTGACAGAAGCTGCTGTTTCTAACACAAAGAAATCCATATTTTCATTTAGGTTAAAACAAGCTTTTCAACATTTTAGCCATTTCTCTCTTTTTTTTTTGGTAAAGCTACTTGTTTCACAACAAGCATCATTTCCCCTGCAACCCATTTTCAAGCAAATTCAATAAACCTACACAGAACTTGCCTGCTTGACTTCCCCAGGAAAAGAATTTCAAGTCAGGATTCTCTGTCCTGCTGCTGAAAACAGCCTGTTTCCATAGCTGTCACCTCCCCTGCAGTGAGGGAGCTGAAACATCCCTAATTCTCCCCACATCAATTAAGGCTCTCCTGGCAGGAGGCAGGAGGCAGGAGCAGCCTGTCTGCTGCAGTTCTGACTCACTTCCCTGGCCCAGCCTCAATCAGATGGGGAATCCCTGGAGGATGGATGTGCTGGCACAGCTCCCTTGGCCTCGTTTAGAGGTTGGAGGAGCCCAGACATAACTGGGAGAGGTCCTTCTGCAGCCACCTCCAAGGATGTGAGGTTATGACCTCTGGTGTTCTGGGCATCAACTTCACAGGGTTATCGTAAATGAGTGAAGCAGCTGATAGTTGCTAAAGGTTATTTATTACAAAGCACATCAGTCTCAGAAGGCAAGCAGAAAAGTGATGGCAAAAAGCACATGGAAAAAGGCACCAACTCTCCCCAATACCAACTCTTATATAGGATCTTCCCAACAAGCCAAGACACAAACTCAGACCCCCACTCCTGAACCTATTAGAATTCCAGTTTCTTAACACACCAGGTTACATATAGACTGTGCATACAACCTGTCTTGTTCTCTCTGAAAAATGTGAGCAATATTCTCACTATAGCTCTGTATGTCTAAGCACTGTCTACAACCACAGTCCTGGAGCCTCCTCTGAAAACATTAATGTGTTTTTCAACCTTCACTAGAACTTGCACTTCCACTTTGGTATCTAAACCTTTTACTTACTAAAAGCACTAGAGCTCATACTAAAACTTACTGACTTACCTACTTATCCTAAAATTTAAACTTACACCTTTACCTTATGTGTGAGTGGCTTAATACACTTCAACCCGTCCACAGGCTTTAATTCAATCCCTGCACTCTGATTTCTCTCTGAAGAATTCAGAGATCCCTGACCTCCAACACAAGGAAGCTACAGAGGCCTCTCTTGATGCCAGCACCAAAGGCACCAGAAGGATTCTTCCTGCAGACTTGCATAAGCCATTCAGGTGGTTTCAACCCTTTATTTCTGCATTTTTGTCCCCAGAGGATGAAATATTACTTTGAAATCCAAACTTTGTGGCAATAAGAATTTTGCCAACCAGACTGTGCTCCGGGGCTACCAGGAATACCCTGCAGGGACCTGAGGTGCTGGAGAGCAGCAGAGCATCCTCTGGGTCCAGCCAAAATGGCACCACTGGCACCATTTCTAATCCTGCACACAGCAAGGGTGTGGGGGTGGGCTGAGAGGGACACCCCAGCCCCAGCAGCTGCTCCCTTCTCACCATCCATCAGTGCCCAAGGATATAAAGCCTTTTGGGAAGGAAAACATCCTTTCTATCATTGAAAACAAAGCTTTGTCCAGACTGGAGCTGGGCAGCAGATTTTAGGTCACTTCTCATCCAGATATGGAAATGAGGGCTGGCAAGTTTGTCTTGATTTCATCAGGTAGCTTTTCTGACAGAAAAAGAGATTAACTATTTCATCCCCACATTTTCTTAGTAAAACATTTCAGTGTTAATGTAAAAAAAACAAAACCAACTGTGGCAATAAAGTTAAATCAACACCTAAGTGTGCCTAAAAGTGCAGTTACTTTGACTTGTTCCTAGTGCTTTCTCCAGTCCAAAACCCAATGTTTAGAACAGTTTTGGTTTGGGTTTTGATCCTTTTTATTTTTATATTTTTTTTAATCCTTTGAAATCACAGAACATCAGAGTGTTTTGTGCAGTTTTACCTCAGTGAACACTGTTTTAGACAGCTTTAAAGATTTCACAGAATGTTCTGAATTAGGAGGGACCTGATCCTAAGCCTGCAGCCACTGGCAGCACCATATAAACTTCCATCTCCACTTACTGAGAAGTCTGGGGAAATGGTGACCAAGACTTGTTCAGTCAGATACTCAAAGTCCAAGACTTCTTGGTCACAGTGTTCAGATCCTTGGGCCACGTTGTGGCAGATCACTGTGGTCCATATGCACTGTTATTCATGCACCAGGATCATGGCTGTTTATTCTTGGCAAAGGATACGAGCTGTTCCCAAAGGAAGTTCCTGTTCCTAAAGATTATTCCTGCTCCTTTGGGGACTGCAGAGGATGTAGTACCTGAAGGGGCTTACGAGAAGGCTGGAGCCACCTTTAACAGCAGCATGGAGAGATAGGATGGAGGCAAATGTCTTTAAACTGACGGGGGGTGGATTTAGATGAGCCATTAGGAAAGATTCTCCAACGGGAGAGTGATGAGACACTGGCACAGGGTGCCCAGAGAAGTGTCCAAAGCCAGGTTGGATGGGGCTCTGAACATCCTTTTCTAGTGGAAGGTGTCCATGTCCATGGCAGAAGAGCTGGAACTGGATGGTCTTTAAGGTCCCTTCCAACCCAAATCATCTGGAATTCTGGGGTTCTAATTATCAAGACCTCCAGAAAACCCTCTCTCTGGTGACTCTGTCACTCTTTCTCTCTCTGGGCTAAATTCTAGAGACAAACAATCATGGCTGGCCCTGAGGCTGCAGAATTGAAAGACAAGGAATAGTAGTTTCACCTGAAGAAACCACACCAGACAACAGGGCAAGATGGACCTGCTCAGTGAGAGCTCAGATTTCTTCCCTCCTACATTGGGAATTATGATTTCAGGACACTATTATGTCTCAGGGTGAGGGATTGTGATTTATGTTCCATGAGAGAAGATGCAGAAGGTAAAGCCACTCTGTAAAAAGCCCACAGATTAATTCATACCCATGGGTCAGTTAGGAGTGAGTGAAACCAGATGATGGAAAACAAGGACCAGGCTAAACAGCACGTCACATCCAACACACCCAAAATCCAGACTTGAAAGAGTTGAAACCTGTTCTTTAAGCAGCTCTCTCCACCTTTACCTCAGCACCATCTCTGATGATTAAAGTCAGGAAGATGATGTCTGGAATAGGAATATAGATCATCTATTGATTCCATGGGAATGGAATAGGCCATTGGATACTCAAGGCATTAATAATCCATTGTGTGAACAGCCTGAAAACAAAATGATTCATGTAATTTAAGTGGAAAGCAAATGGCCCTGCTCTAGTTCTGGTACTTTTATAGATTTACCTATTTGGTTACAGATTACAAGGAGGGGAGTGGAATAAAAAACAGGGACAGTCCTGCAGGCTCTGAGCTGCCCTTCACAGCAGGGCCAGAACACATCTGCAGCTTCAGGAAAGGCAAGTGTTGGGCTAGCACTCTCTGGAGCAATGAGGAGGATTTTGCACTAAATCCCTGCAGAGATGTGGTAAGTCTCTATCCCATGGAACGCTGGGATAACAGGACAGCAAGCTCATAGACCTGCAACAGGGAAAAGAGGATGCAAGAAAAGAGTTGGGGAAGTTGTGAAATCAGTCAGAGTTTTGCAAAGATAATTTTAGATAATTTCTGAATTCATCATATGCTTCAATATAAATATTGTGGAGATGGGATATATTTCTTATCTATTTTTCATCCTTATTTTTGTTGTTGATATCAAGACAGTGTTGTCTTAGTGGCACCATATGCATCCATTCATTCATGGGGAGTCAGGCTTGGTTTTTTTCCTCTAGTTTGGCAATATTCCATTACACTGACAGATTTTTTTTTCTAGAGCGACATTTAAGTGAATTGATTTTGAATCTTTGACATTGTAATCGATACCTGTAAAAGAAAATATGAACTCACAGCTGCCAGTTTCTGCTGTGACCACAGTTTTCTTCCTTAGCACCAGATAAGATCAGTAACTGTCCAAATGAAAAGTGCTGAGTAAACACATTATACCTAAAAGCAAAACTCAACTAAAACAAACAAGGGCAGAAGGATCCGACACCCTGAGTCTTTCCAGCTCTGTGATGTCCCAGATAACAGAGCCCTGTCCCCTCCTCTGCACCCTGGGCTCTCCCCTGAGCAGTGCCCACTCCTCTGGGTTAGCACAGGATGGGTCATGGCTCATGTGCAGCACAGACTGATCTTCCTCCCTCTGGCTGCAAACAAAGCTATGCAAGATGTGCCTGCCTTTCCATCCACAGCAACTTTATTCCCCCTCCTCCTCAAAAAGCATCATTACACTGGTGCATTGCTTCCCAACACTGCTGCACATACCTCTGCAGACACAAATGGAATGTGAGACTGGGACCTTTTAGTGGAGATTGGCCAGAACTAAAGCTGCTTTTCTATTGCCAAGGCTCTTATGGGTTATTATGTGTCACTAATTAGTCAAATAACAGATGTAACTCCTGCAGCACGACGAGCTGTTGTTGTTTTCTCTTGCTTTCCAATTACTGCCCTGTGAGCTGGGATAAAGTGTGTGAAATATGAGGGCATTGCTTTGTATATTTAGTGCCCCTGTGAAAAGAGACCTGTCAGGCTCCATCCTCAAAATTCAAAGGGAGCACAAGAAGACTTTGAGGCTGTGACTGTAATAGCAAATTTAGAATTGCCAGGCCAAAATGCTGGAAATCAATGTCCTCCACTGCTGCCTTGCTAGAACAGTTCTCTTTCCTCCTGGCCACCAGTCTCTCTGAGCAGTGGCCAAGGAGCCCTGCATGTGTCCCCTGTGCTGTGGCACTGGGCACAGCTGGCAGTGTCCCCTGCTGCCTCCCCCATGCCAGCTGAGCAAGAGAGGTGGGTGAGCACTGCTGCAGCCTCTGCCACTGCACACACTGCTACTCCCTCTCACAAAGCTTGCTGCACACTGCACCTTCCTTCTTTCTAGGCTAAATGGCCAGTTTACACTTTCTCTTATGTTTATGCTGCTTGTTAGCTTCTGGTCTTTATTTCCTTGGTGAAATAAAGCTCACCTGCTCACTGCTCCTCCTGGTTTTCCAGTGATCTCAGTCCTCCCGGATGTTGTTTTATCAGGATGAATGAACCAGCCTCAGCTAGGTTGTGACAGATTAATCCTCCCAGTCACCACTGAGCCTGGAAGCAAAGCAGGGATGTGGCTCAAGAGCTGCCCCCACTCCTGCTGTGGGAACACGAGATTTCCTGGCTCTGTGTCCAGAGAGGGAATGATGTTAATAAAGAAACTTAATTCCCTAGCATTAGGTCTGAAAAGTACCTCTGGCTAGTACAGAATATCTTACTCTGTGCACTGATACAACTTAATAGTTTTCGTTTGCTTGACATAATTTAGGAGAGATCTTTTAATATTTTCCCAGTAAGTAAAGACAGGAATTCAGCACATCCCTTGGGTTGGACTTTCCAGTCAAGAAAGAAACTGCTGACTACCTTACAGCATAAATTCTTTCAAGTTTGCTTTTTTAGTAACTTTCTTTTTAGAAATCATTACTTCTGAAAACTGGACTTGTAAATAAACTATTGACTTCCTTTCACTGCAGTTTCTTTGAATTCCATTACTTGTGGGAAAAACTGTCTCTATCTTTCCAAATTACAGTTTTTATCCTGACATTCAAAATCTTGAATAGTTCCCCAGTTCTCCACAGCTGAGAATTTGCAGGCACCACCATATCTACATGTAATCACCCTCCACCTAGATAATGAATATTTTAGTGTTCTTCATCATAGAAAGACAGAAGTCAAGAGTCACAAATGAAGCAGCTGTTGATTAAGACTGCTCTATTGAGAGCCCTGAACCTCTCCACAGTTCTCTAGGAGATAAACTAGGGAACAGCATTTGATCTTTGTGATGTGTCATTTGTAGGGCTGGAGAGGTTTTCTAAATAGCTGGGAGCAAGCACTTGTAGGAAGGGTCAGAAACCAGGCTGCTGTCATTATTTCAATGGATTGTGCAGGTAAAAGGTTTAAAAATAACCCAGAGCACATGCTCCAAACCTCTATTTTCCAATGGAAAGGGATATTTTGCATTTGCAAAATCACCAAGTGTGTTTAAGGGTGTTATTAGCACCCTAAGTGCTAATCTCACACCTGAAAATTAGGCTGTGCTTAACACTTGGGTGCTACATCCCAGTTGTCTATGTGCTGTTGTATTGTTAGAATGGTCCCTGGCCAAATGCAGCTCCCCCAGACAACTCCTGGACATGGTTCAGAAATTAACATAAGGCAGGAACTATTCCTAATCAGCACTTTGGATGCAGTCACTGATCTGAAGATTAAGATGGTTTAATAGTATAGATGCAGGTTATTCTGTGCCAGTTGGCTTCAACTACTCAAATCTCTTCTCTCACCATTTAATTATCTCCTGAAGATACAGCCAAGCCCACCAAAGTGATCTCTTTTCTCCTTTGACTTTAGTTGTAAGAAAAACACTAAGTATGACTACTTCAAACATCGTGCTGGGTGTGTAAATCAGTTTACAGGTGTTAAAGGAGGAGTCTGAGTGATGGGAGACACAAAGGAAACTGTTCACAGTCACAGAGGCAGCTGCAGCAGAGGAACTTGGCTCTAGACTTCTCACAGCCCAGGTTAGGCAAATATGCACTGATGGACTTACCCAGCCTAATTTTTCACTCCTCTGGGGGCTCAACTAAATTTATCTGATTGCCTTGCTGAAGGTTTTTTCTTATTTTTGCAATATTTTAGTCTTTCTGCTAAGTCTTTGTGTTGTTTATTTGGGATTTTCTAGTGTAAAAAAAAACCTTTTTCATATCTCTTTGCTCAGAGTGCTTTCACAGACATGCAGTGAAGCAAGTCAGATGAGCAGGGAGACTCTTTTCACAATTTTCCGCTCTTTACCTCCCTGAATACACTAGAGACAACACCAGCTTTGTGTATATTAGTCCATCCCTGATATTTAATCCTAATGTGTGGAAGGAGCACTCAGGGATTCTAACTGCTTGGTAATTTTTTGTGGATTATGGTAAAGCAATTCAAGGCACTTCATACCCAGCAGAAGAAAAATGCACAGCTCAAGCTGTTGACATCAAGAGAGATAAGCACAACTTGAGGTGCTCTCTTCAGCTTCCTAAACCATGCCCAGCAATCCAGACACATTAAATGCCTATTTAAAATAAAATAATTTAAAATCCTAGTGTTTTGCCAGCTCTTCTTCATTTCCATCTCTCCAAATAATGCAATTTTCCCCGAATAATTGTTGGCACGAGCACAATCTCTTAATTCCAGCCCAGCTGCCCACTGGATACCACCAAGGATGATTTGCTGATGGAGGACACGTGGCCCTGCTCATTTGCAGACATATAAATGCATGATGTTCTGCTCCTCTCCCAAAGGGGACAGGCAGTGCCACGTCCTCCATCAGCACTGCTGCTCGCTCGCCTCCTGCTCTGCTCATTTGGCTGGAAGAGCTGTGGCTGCTGAGATTTAAAGGCTTGAGGAAGTGCAGCCATCCTGTTGTCAGTGGAGTTAATAAGCCAGACAAGTCAGATGGTTGGATCCTGCCCTCCTTCCCTGGCTGAAATCAGTGGGAAAGGAGCCTGTGGAAGTTTGATAATGCACGGCCACCAGGAGACAAACACTGGTTAATCTCTGGTCTTATTCAGGAACTTTAGTGCTGGCCAGTGCAGCAGAGCTGGGATGAGGTTGAGCAGCTTTTGAAAAAAAAAAAAAATCTGTACACCTTTGCAATGCTGGTTCTGCTCCTCAGATAGAAAGAAGTCCAGAGACAGAAAATCCTGTTCAACAGACAAGAAGACACTTGAAATCACACCAAAGAGAGATTCAAGGGGACTGAATTCAAGCAGAACAGTTCTTATGATATTTGAATGTCCAGTTTCATCATTTTTAGAATAAAAACTTATAATTTTACTTGCTGGAACCCTTTTTCATTTTTTATACACCAAGCAAAAATAGAGTGACCTATTTTGACTCAACTGAAACTGCTCTTTTATACCTTAGAACTTCACTGAAATATTGAAAAGGAAAGACAAATTTCAGAAAAGATCAAAAAAACACCTGATTTCCCTTTCTTCCATTCATCCCATGAATGCATCCTGTAGAGATAGAACAGGTGACATCCTCATCTGTAAACTACAGGAACAGGCACATGTTCCCTAAGGAAATAATTAGGGGCAGTTAAATGCAGTCAGACTGAGGAAGGGGTCACACACATTGTGCTCAGCACTGGTGGAGCCACACCTCAAATTCTGGGTTCAGTTTTGTGCCTCTCATGGCAAGAAAAGCATTGAGGGGCTGGAGCTGTCCAGGGAAGGGAATGGAGCTGGGAAGGGGCTGGAGCCCCAGGAGAGGCTGAGGGAGCTGGGAAAGGGGCTCAGCCTGGAGAAAAGGGGCATCAGGGGGAACCTTGTGGCTCTGCACAGCTCCTGACAGGAGGGGACAGCCAGGTGGAGACCTGCCTTTCCTCAAAGGTAAAAAATGATAGGGCATGGGAAATGGACAAAGGACAAGAGGAAATGTCCTCAGGATGAACCAGGAGAGGTTTAGATTGGATATCAGGAAAAATTTCTTCACAGAAAGGGATTGTCAAGCACTGGGACAAACTGCCCAGGGAAGTTGTGGAGTCACCATCCTTGAAGGGATTTAGAAGATGGAGATCTTCTGTGGAGATGTGGCACTTGGGGACATGGTTTAGTGGTGGAATGGCAGTGCTGGGTTAAGAGTTGGACTCAAAGATATTGAAGGTCATTTTTCAAGCTAAATGATTCTCTGATTCTCAGATCCTATGAAATTAAAGGAAATGCCAAGTGGTCATCAGTAAATCTTTATGCCCATGGAGCAGGTCCACTCAAGATGACAGGAGATCTGTTTGACTCACAAAAGAAATTTATATCATCCCCTTAAACATACACATGAGGCTACCAGGAATGCTGAAAATCATGGAGTCTGGAAGTTCTCTTGGCTAACCTGTGTAAAACACCAGCCAGCTACTGCAAACCACAAACAACTGGAGTTCACAAGACAATGTAGAAGGGACCAAACAGCAATTTTCCTCCTCACATCCTTCCTCTCCCAGTGAACTATGGAACATTCTGGATGGAAGCATTTTTTTCAGAACATTTAAAAACTTTATTTTGGTACAGGAAATGAAAATTTCCTGAGAAATGACGTTTCCAAGTGTCTTTTGACCATCTGCAGTGATGGTATGTTACAGGACCTTGTGCACCTTGAGACCTTGTCACCACTGCTCTGTATTTCATTACTCTGGCACAAACCCATGGGCATGATGTGACACAGAGCAGTGCAGCACAAACCTGCTTTTCTCCAAAATCCTGCAACCTCCAGACACAGTAACACCTCAACACTTTGAATGACAGCCTGATACCACCAGAGCCAGACAGAAGTTTCAGCTGAATTAAACCAAGATTATTTTCCCAGCTGACAATGGAAAAATGCATCAGCGTTCTTGACCTTGGCAATCTGTAGCATTAGCACCCTCCAAAGAGTCAATCAAATACCATTTTGAAGCAGACATTTTCACTTCTGGGCTTTCCTTCCTTGCATTTATGAGCAGATGCTGCAGGGAGTTCTCTAATGCTCTTCCCAAAGCAAGAACAGAAGTCTTTGGCCTTGGCATAAGCACAGGATAATGTTCCCATGCCTGCCCAAAGTATTTTGCAAACTCTCAGCCATCTGGGCAGAGAAAACACTTCTTTGAAAGGAATGCATCCCCTCATGTGAGCCAGCTCTGAAAAGGAGTTGGGTATTGGATGCTAAACAATAAAAACATGCATCAGCAATTTCTCCACTTCAAAAGAAGACAACTGCAGTCTGCAGCAGTGCTTTCCCCTCCTTCCTTTTGGATTTGTCAGGTTGCTGCTCTAGCTCTGTCCAGCACAAACAGCAAATCCTGCTTCATTCCCCTGCAGGGCCTCTATGCCTTGCACAAAGGCACTGCTCCCTAGCTTGTGTTCTCTGGAACTAGAGCTGTGCTCCACCACTGCAGCAAGGGCAGAGCTGATCACTCTGCTGACCAGGGATGTGCCCTCCCCATCTATTCCACAGTGGTAACTTCCTGTGGTAGCTGCAAACAGAGCCAGGACAGAGCTAAAGGACAGCAAAAATTTATTAGGTTTTGAGTTTAAAGAGTCTTTTATGCTGAAGATGTTTCATCTCATCAAGACCATGGCTTGAGCTAAGCTCCCTCTGCTCGAGGCAGGTCTACATCCACATCTCAGGTGGGATAGTGACAACTCATACTTGTCTAGTGATTATGTCAACAGTGCTTTGAAATCCCTCAAGAGAACCACAGAGATGAGACTAATTGTGGAGCCAGACAGGAATTTCCCTCTCCCAGAACTAAGCTGAGCATGACAGCACTATTTCCATGCCCTCTCATACAATTTGCAGGGCAGGCACAAGACTAAGATCTTCTTTTCAGTGGGACCCACTAATGTCTCACCTCAACTTGGACATATTTTCCTATATGAACCATATCCCAGCTCCTGCATCCTCCCTGCAGATGAGGCGGAGGAATGATCCTGAGACAAGAATGATAGAATGATAGAAAAGTTGGTGTTGGAAGGGACCTCAAAATCCCATTTCCATGGGCAGGGACACCTTCCACTAGACCAGGTGTCTCAGAGCCCCATCCTACCTGGCCTTGGACACTTCCAGGGGAGGAACAGGATTCCAAGTTCTCAAAGTTAGAAGCCCAAAGCTGATGCCTCCAGCCCATCTCCTGCTCCAGATCAGCTCATGTAGCTTCACTGCAGACCCATCTTTTCCCCCTTCTGATTTACTTCACCTTAAATCCTTCTCATTTGAGCTTTTCCCCCTACACAGAATTGTTTTCATTAATAAAAAAGGCCCCTTTGTGACTAATTCCTCTGTTAGACAGAACAGGGTAGGTGTAATAATGACTAAAAGTGGGAACTATGTGGCTGCAGGGCAAGAAAAATATTAGAGAAATAAATTATTAGTATTTCAAATTTTATTTGAAATAAGTCTTATTATTGCTTTTAGAAGCAATAATAACAGTTATAATTAATGAATGCACTGCCAAGTATTGACCAAAAGATTCTTGCAAGTTCACCTTTCATTTCCTCAGTGCCTGACTACTCAATTTGTTTCCTTATTAAAATCCAAGGGATTTGTGAAAACGTCTTTGAAAACAATTCTCAGGATACAACTTGTAAAAAAATCATGAAGAATCAACTTTTATGCACAATTTTCCTGTCCATATCTATTTTTAGGAGGTTTGCATGGTATTTTAAAAGTCAGAATAAAAGTACTCTCATATTTGTCTGTCTTAAATTATGTATTTCAAGGCATTTGCATAGACAATGGAAGGACTCTGGGATCTGAAAAGATCTGATTTGGGAAACTCTAAATGCAAAAAAGGAAAGTTATTTGGAGAATTAGTAGAATGAGAGTCAATAAAGAGAAGAGAAGAATAATATGAGAACTAATTTTAATTGCTAAATAACAAAGGGCCAAACTTTGCTGTCCAAAGGATAAGCCCAAAAACAATGTAGGAAAAAAAGAAGAGGAAAAAATATAGATGTGTAAATCAGAATTCTCAGAATTTATACCATAATTTTATGGACATATTTTGCCTTTTGATGTTTCCACTGATATTATTTTATGCAAGCAAGCCAGAATACTTAAATCACTCAGATGTGACACAAAAGGATGGTGGGTGGGTCATTTCCAGTCCTTCCACAAATAATTCCAGCTGGGACATTTGTGTCCTCCATCAGTGCTCCCATGACACCATGTGCTTGGGTGAGCCAACAACCACCAGGAGTGAGACCTTGAGCTTGAGTTTAACACATTCAAATCACTGTTGCTTGGGCCAAAGCCACTCTTTCTAAGTGAAGACTGTTGTGACCCAGGTGGTAAAGGGAGACAAAAACATGCCTTCAGTACAAATGTGGGACAGACAGCTGTGAGAAATGGGACATGAGGAATTCTTGCTTCCATGCAGAGCAACGCCAGAGAATGGTTGTAAATTATGGAAACGTGGTGATGTATGCAGTTAAATATTCTAGCAAGGCTGTCTTACCTGCTGATGTGTCAATACACAGAATTATTTGCATTAAATGTTGTCTCTGCAGGTGAGGTCTATTCAGCAAATGGAAATTGCACAAAACTGAAAGTTTTCCCTTCCTTTGTAGCAAAGGACATGCACCATACAGGTATTTTCAACAGGCAAGTCCTGCTATTGAGCACCTACATTATCAAGGGATAATGTATCAGGGACCCCTTGCTGTAGGTCCCTGACATTTCCAGAGCCTCCAAGTGGGGTTGAGCTCCTTTTCTCTCAGACTGAGCTCACAAAAAGCTGTTGGTGCAATGGTCTCTCAGCCATTGGTTAGCTAGCAATCTCCTGAACCTTTGCAACTCGTGTTCCATGCCATCAATCCTTAGACACAGCTGCCCATAACCCAGTTTTCCTGCAATCATGAAACAAACAGATTTCAATCTCCCACTGCCCTTTCCATTTCTATATGAGCTAATGTCTTGAGAAGTTACCTCATCATGGATTTATCTGCTATATTGTCAAACAATGGCTATTTCCCATTTTTGCCTCTGTGTCAGACATGTTGGACCAAAAGGTTTCCCCTGAAGCTGAGGATATAAAAACCAGGGCTTGGCATGAGGGCTTTGCTTCCATGTGCAGCTGCCAGATGGGCTAGAGCAGAGATGTCCAAGCATCAGCAGGCAAGGCAAATTCCCCAAAAATAGAAACACTCTCTGCAGGGAGGTATTACCCTTTCTCTACAAATCACAGAGCCAGAGAAACATTAGGTTGAAACAAACCTCTGAGGCCATCAAATCCAACCATTAACCCAGCACTGCCAAGCCCACCACTAAACCATGTCCCTAAAAAAGGTATCTGGGCTTCTGGAAAAGGACAAACTGTGGCAGAGGTAAGTTCTGTGATGGCCAGAACGGCAGGAGAATCTGAGCCCATGAAGTGAACAACTTCTAGATCCAAGCTTTAGTTTTGTTTTCTGTGATACGAGCTAAGGGGAACTGTGTGTGAGTCAGGGTGATACAAGTTCTTGGAAAAACACTGGGTTTCTGCAAATATCTTCCCAACACAGTGGAAGACAGCCCAAGTTGGCTCTGAGGATATTGTACAAAAACCCTTCCAGAGTGTGAGTCTTTCCTTCATGAGAGTCACTGCTGCTGGTATGCACCCATTCCAAAATACAATGCTCCCAGCTCTGGATGCAATATCCTCTGAACTAAGGTTTGTGAGGCCTTCAACTCATCCTTTCCTCTTCACCTTCATCAGGTGTTCACATTTTAACTCCTGAAGTACATTTGAAACAGCACTTTCATATCCTAACTGGATTCCCTAAAACTAATATAATTCATTAACTTGCAGGTGAAATGTAGGGCCAGACTTCCTAACTTTTTTGAGCCAAATATCAATGATCTTACAGCCCCACTAAAATGCATAAACATTTTTTTTTTAATTTGTTCAACCTTCCAAAAATTACCAAATGAATGTGCTGGCAGCTGGAAAGCCAATGGAGACTCAGCTCTGACATTTTTTTCCCTACCATATGTATTTTCTTTGTCCTTTAACACCCAGCTACAAAGTGAGTGATGATAGATGATTTTTCAATTTGAATCATGATCACTGTTAGGTGTTAAAGGACAAAGGAAATAAATCATCTGAAAAGACATAAGGAGGTGGTGGTGTTTTCATTATTCAAAGCCCTTTCCAAGTTGTTGGCAAATAAAAGTCTTCTTTGACAATGGCTATTTCATGCTCTTTATCTCTCCTTGAGGAGGAAGTGCATTTGGTGGCTTTGAATTTTTGTTATCAGCCTGGTGAATTTTCAGGGCAAAAAAAGGTCAAAACCTTGCATAACATTGATAAGAAAGCTCTGAATAAGGAAGAAGCAGTGCAGGTGAAGAGGGGCTTTATACCCTTTGGGATTTCTGTAAGAGGGAAAAAGTCCCTCATTAAACTATAATTTCCCTGCAAACTCAAAGGAAAAAAATCAAACTCACTTCCAGTCAAGCAAGGCTTTGAAATTTTTGCCCCAGTGTAAATGCTAACAAACTGTGCAGGTTCACTTTTCCACTTGACCATCTGCTGGAAAGCTGAAGGTGCTGGATGCAGAAGAGTTTTGGATAACTTGAGCATCTTGTCTGGGTCTCTGCTTCTGAATCAGTTAAGCACTGATAATTATGTCCTTCAGGCATTATAAACCATGGTTAGGAGTAAGTTTTTGAATGCTGAAAGCTGTGCATGTATAGACTGTTCTGTTGCTCACCTCTTCATCAACAGCATTGTCAGAACCAGCTTGGGTCCATACTTAGTGTCCAGCAAAAGAAAGGATTTCAGCTGAGTCTCCTTACAGAGGCTGAAAACAAAAAGATTTTGCACTTTAACACAGACTCCACTTAATCTCCTGAAATACCTTTAGAAGAGATTCAGCACAAATTCTTCAGTTCTAGAGGTGTATTATCGAAGGCCTTGGTGACCCTAAATATTTATAACTGACCCTAAATATTTATAAATGACCCTAAATATTTATAACTGACCCTAAATATTTTTAACCCTCCAGATCTCGAAGATCATGAACATGTGATCATCTGTGGTGTTACTGATGAAAATATTCCTTCCTGTGCCATATGCAGAGACCCACATTTACCAGAGCATTAAAACAGGAGTCCTTGCCATTCTCTTGAGTGCAGATGGTGGAATCCTCACACTAATACTGGTGCCCCTGGAGTCCCTGGAGGATTGATATCTGGGAAATGCATCTTCCTGTGACCTGGGTGTTCTGAGTAAATGATAGGCTGGATCCTCCAACAAGGCATGGGAAGGTGAAGATACTTTGAACTTGCAGGGATATTTTTATCTTCTGGGGACAGTAGAGCAGCCTGTGGGTTACATTTATGTTCTAGAATGAACCAAATCAAACATGTAACAACTGCTGCTAATAAATCAGCTCATGAATATAAAGTCTTATATCAGCATATTTCCATAAATTATGGAATCACCTTGCTCACCCTTTTTGCTTGGGTTTTGCAAATAGTTATTGATACCCTACCAAAAAAAAAAAAAAAAAGCCCTGTTTTTTCAGTCAAAGGTATCACAGCATAAATCCCAAGCAAGAAAGTGAAATCTGTAGAGACAGTTTTGGTCATTAACTTTTACTGGCAAACCCATTTGATATAATTATCATATGTTGCAGGTAATGGACAGAGACAGAGTTTACAACTGCATTTTTTTTCACCTATCACCACACATAAATCCTTAGGCTGAAATACAAACCAACTCTGTGCCACAGTGGTGTTCTGGGCTGGTGGAGAACCATGTAGGCTGCTGGTAACTGGCCATGATGGATTCTGCTACAACTAACATCAAAGTCTTCTCCTCTAGATTTTTAAAATGTAGTCAGGGAAGAGAGGTTCCCTTCTGAGGTAGGCCATGTGGGTCACTAAACTAGCACAGCTCCTTATTTAACACTCCTGAGGATCTGGAGTTAGAGGATAACAAGATGCAGTTGAACTGTAGCTCTGCTGTTCACATTTATTTAGTTGCTCTATTGCCTAAGACACTACTGAAATGCTGGAGATTTCTATCATCTCTATATCATAAGCATCACAAAGCAACCAATTTAAGCAGTGTTATTGATAGTGAGTACAATGCAATACTCACTCTTTCATCTGTTACAGAATAGGCAGGTTTTGTAATAAGATGTTCCTTTTTTTGTATCTCCTTTTCCTCCCAGCAAATTGCATATGTCTCATCCATGCATCACCTCTCCATCTCATTGACTATCTGTGATCAGAAGAGCTCATTTTTCTCCTTGCCTCTGTTCATTAATTTTCTTCTTCTTCTTTCCCACTGTTTCTCTCTGCCACGTACTATTTTATGTCTCTGGAGTTATTTTAGGGGATGGCTGGGGGGAGAGTTTTGTTTGTGGTACAGATGATATAGTACACAAAATCCTATTTTTCTCATTTGAATAGAAGCCTGCAGCAGATCTGGCTTAATTTGTCAGCAGTTTATGTTTTAGAGGGGCATAGAAAAGATTTGGGACCAACCTGTTTAAAACCCAATTAGAGGGACATGGAGCTAGGTGCTGGTAAATTACTAAAGTCAAGGATGAAAAATATACAAGTCTGGGGTGCTTAAGCTGAAACACCAATAAAGACAGGAAAAAAGGAAGTCTGAGACAGCAGTCAGGTGAGACTGCACTTCTTGAACTTCAGCTTTACAGCTCAATGGCTTCTGTGTGCATTTTCCAGGGAAGGAAACTCTTCAAAAAGGCTCTTCCCTTCCTGGATGTTCTAATAGCAGAAAAAAAGTAAAACAGGTCTTCAGGCAGAGAAAACTGAAAAGAGCTGTTGAACAAAAAAATAGCAGGATATGATGTAAAGGAAATCAGCACCTTATCACAGATATCAAAGAGTTAGAGGCCTCAAAGAGAAAGCAAAATGTTATCAGTCCACTTTTGGAAAGACAGTGCTGTCCCTCTCTCTGAAGTAAAAAGCATTGCAGTTAAACAAAGAGCCCTAGCAAAACAAACAAACAAACAAACAAACAAACAAACAAAACCAAAAACAACAATCTTGGTCCTTGTTCTGCACAAGCTTCAGAGCAGCTGTAGAAGGGAATAAATCAGGAATTCACTGCACAGTGATTATTACACCTGAGGACAGCATCACCCATGGTAGGATGACTTGGTTTTAAGTTTGTTGATTGTTTATTTGAAAGGGATAATGCAATCATAAGTGGCAATTTGCCATTAGCCACATTAAAACTTTGGTAGATTAATAAGGTCCCAGGTTTGACCATCTGGATAACATTAGTAAGATCATTCAATCCAGTTGCTCCCTGTACACAAGCTCTTTTTTTTTAAATTAGTGTTTTCTCTGTGGCCAGTCTAAAGGTACCATAGTGGCCTGACCCCAAATGAAAACCTTCCCTTTCTTTAGCCCATTTCTATCACTTTACCCTGAAAAATTTCTCTGTGTTATATCTTCTTCATGATACAGAATAAAAAAGTAGGATTCAAGGTTGAAATGCAGCCCTGCCTCACATGGAGCAATGAAAATTACCCCCAGAATTCCTATACTTTTATTACTAAATAGTAATTTCCTCATGTCCCTGGACATTGCTGACCTTGAACAGCAATCCATGCAATCTCCCAATGCCACAGTGATAGCCAAGCAATGAAAGTCACCTTTTTATCTATTATTTTTCTCCTTCCCAAAGCATTCAGAGCTGACATTAATCCAGCCAGACCATGAGGTCTGTCCCTGCAGTGTTTCACAGTCACCATTTCTGCAGCTCAGTGGCACTCATTGACCCAAGGTGAGAGATGCCAAAGCACTCAGAAGATGTGAGCAGCACAGGCTGCTCACACACAGCAGCAGCAGGTTGTAGAAGATTCTACCTCCCCCAAAACAGGCCCCTGGGATTTCATTCCTTAAAACAAAGAAATTCCTAAGGACAGGGGCCTCTTTCCCTTATCAAAACTCCCGTTATCTTTTAGGATTTCTATTAGTTCTTAAAGTGTTACAATGATTGGTTCTTTTCTTACTTAGAATTTAAAGATAATTGGTTACTTTGTAATGTGTAGATCTTATTGGTTAGAAGTTCAATCCTCCAAAAATCTATAAAAACCCTTTGCTGTCTGATGTAATTAGACTGTTGCTGGCAGTTCCCTTTCAGAGAAATAAAGTTATCTTCAGAACTGTTGCAGCACAGCCTCAAGCCTTCATCCTTAGCTAGTGAGTAGCTGAAGGGTTCTGCTGCCCAAGTTCTGAGCTATCTGGGCTTTGTGTAGCTACCTCGGGGGTTGGAAAGCATCCAGCCCCCCAAAAACAGCAGCAGCAGGTGCCACCCTTGTGACAGATTGTCCCTCTGCCACCAGAGGGGTTTCTGTGCTGTGCCAGAGCAGCAAGGCTGGGCTGTGCTGCCCCGGTGGGAGCGCTGCAGGCAGACAGGGAATGGTGCCCCAGAGAGCAGGGCAGGGGCCAGGCTGCGCTCACAGGGGTGCTGCTGGCTTTCATAGCCTTGGGAATTATTTCCTCTCCCGTGCTTCTGGCAGGATCACCCATGCTGTGGAAGGGAGGGAAATGTTCCCATCAGACACACTAAGGAGTTTCTCCTCTGGGAGGAGCGAGGGCAGAATGATTTAGTGCTCTCTGCCTCTCTCTCTCTGCCCAAGGCAGGGCACACAGACGTGCCACAAGAGGTGGGAAAGGTTATTTATGTGTTTACCATTTCCCTGGTGTCCTAAAATGTCCCTCCCCGTGGCAAGTCATCTGTTACTGCTCAGCATCTCTGTCAGGATGGGGTGTGATTCCAAACTATCACAAAGAGATGTGAAGATTTTTGTAAAGAGGAAGAGTTAAAGAAGAACATGCTGACTTTTATCTACCCAAGCTTCTGAGGAGCCATGCATGACATTGCCTTCTTTTGCTCTCCACACAGACACACCCTTTCCCAGCCTTCTTCCCATTTTTTCCCAAGCATTCTTAGTTATAAGAGCAGAAACCCAGAAGTTTAAAAAAGCCTCTATTTAAATAACCCCATTGAAAACCTGTATGAAAGGAAGACACTCAAGTGTGGTGGTGATACATTCAGACTGTCACAGGACTATTTTGAGTTCCCCTTCTTTTTGTGTTTTGGCTTTTTTTTTCAGCTCAAGTTCAAAGATGACAGCACAGTTGCTCTTCTGAGAAGAAGTGAAATAAAAGTGAAATAAGTGAATGACTTTGATAAATGAAACTATTCTTTCCTGTGAATAGCTTATAAGTATAAAGAAAGATAAATATGACTAAACTCTTCCACAGCAAAAAAAAAAAATAAACAGAAAGGGACAAACTCTGAGCAGAGAGTACATCTGAGAATACTCTTCAGTTTAATGCCAGCTGAAGAGAAAAATAGAGATGACCTGCAAAGAGGGCTTAAAACAGGGAGTGTTTTGTGGGTGGTAGTGATCAATCCCTGCCCCATCCCTGGAGGTGTCCAAGGCTGGATGGGACAGTGGAAGGTGTTACAATGAGGGGTTACAGTGAGATGATCTTTAAGGTCCCTTCCAACCCAAAATACTCTGTGGTTCTCTGACCCCAATTACCAGGGAATGCAACTAACTAAGAAACTGCTGCTTATACCCTCACAAAATGAGAATTAACTCAGAAAACACAGCATTCCACAGAGCTTTGTTTCTTTAGAATTATTAAGACAAAAGGTGGCACTGCTGCCTTTGAGTTTCTTGCTGTTCAAGCTGTGTTATCTACCATGACATTCTTAAAACTCTGGCTATATTTGACATTTATTATAAACCCCCAGCCACAAGAATAGTGACAGTGTGGAAATCTCAAACCACCTCTGTTTTTCATGTGTTTCCCACATGCCTGGCAGAAGTTATTTCATGAGAAACAAATATTGTGTATATTCCTTGGACCCAAAACATTCAGAAGTTTAAAAATCCTTAGGAGACCTTTTCTTCTGTAAAAGAAATCAGAATTTGTGATATTGTTTCATGACTTTGAAAAGGTCTCTTTTGTGATTTTGATTATCAATACTAGGAACAGCTGCAGGATTTAATTCTCAGTCTCAAGATAGGCCAAAATAAACCTTCTGAGAAGAGAAAACAAGTTGTTTGACTTGTTCAGCCCAATAAAAACAAAGTCATCAGCTTCACTGTTAATTTCTAGCAGAGACATCCATCTGTGAACAACATGAGAAACAGTCAGGGGACAAAAAGAAGACATAGATCTTTTCCATCTGGATCCCCTGACACAATCTCAGTTGCTGTGCTGGGTTGCTAGCACTTACACAATAAATAATAGTTCAAATTTATCCCAGGTGTAATTCAGTGGAGTTAGTACAGGAATGAATTGCTCTGTTCAGATGTGATTACCCCCATTTATTATAAACACTTTTGATAACTTGTTATAAATCTGGAGTATTTCTAGCTTCCATGCCAGCAATACTGGTGATATGCTCCACACAACTGCAGCAGAGGTGGCAGTTTGGCTGACAGAAAAAGAGGTTTTTGGGCACAGATGCCCTTTGCTGCTGTGTGAGGCAAGATAAAGGCTGCATTTGGAAAAAGAGGTCATTTTAGAGCAAGGAACTTCATCTTTGAAGTATTTGTATAGAATGCAGTTGGGAGGCCTCCAGAGGTCTCCCGATCTGCTGAACTATTCTGGATTTTTTCAGATAAATAAGCAAACAGAAGGTCTGGAGTGGAAAGCAAATCTTGTTGTATGGATGTGCTGTATGCATTCCTCTTCCTCCTCTCCCCCTGCAAAGCTGGAAAACTCTCAGTCCTGTCACATATTCCATCCCTTCACTGCACCCCTCCAGGACAGGACCCACTCCTGTGCCTGGTGCAGACAAGGCACCCTTCACTCTCCAGGAGGCAGCTCCATTCCCAGCTCCTTGTCTTCACACACAGAACCCAAAGGGCAAAGAGACTGACAACACAGCCAGGACCAGCTTGAACAAAAGTGTGGAAGAAGCCTGGAAATGTGCAGTGGGGGAAGAGACACGTTTCAGGGAAAAGTGCAGCAGCTGCAGAAGTTTCCCTGTGTCATCACCACCCTGCCCAGGCTGGGACAAGTGTCCTCCCTGGAATGGGGACACAGCACCTGCCCAGCAAGGGACAGCCAGGGGTGTGAGCAGAGCCCAGGCACTGTGGGACCTCACAGGGCTTTTCACCCCAGCAGGCACATCTGGAGCACCACTTCACACCCCCAGTACTTGCCTAAGTCTGTTATTGAGGTTGATCCACTGAACTAAATGACATTGAACCTAAATGTACTGTTCAGCAGTTACCAGCTAATGGCTTGTCATTATTGGTGTATTTCCTTGAACATGATTTGGGTTTAAAGCATATGAATTGACTCGTTGCAAAAAACAGTGGCATTACTTTTTCATTCCACCAGTAAAACATGCCATCATATTTAATGGTGACTGAGACACTCAGCTCCACTAATCATTTGTTAGGTCTCACAGGGAACATAAAATACAGTGTAATAGCACTGCAGTGTAACAGCATCATCCCCAGCCCTTGGGATCTAACAAAACTGAACTGCAACAATTCCACTTTAAAACTTGTAGCTCATTTATCCATTTACTAAAGTGCCTCAAAACCAATTTACAGTTAACCACCAGGTGGACCTGGAGAAAACACAGACCTAGTGTGGCAAGCCACTGTATTGCAGCCATTATGCTTTCTTCTTCTTCAACAGTAACATCTTGGATCAAATTAAATCCAATGTTAGACCCAACTACTGCAAGCAGAACCTTTCCAGCTTCTTCTTCACCCCCTTAAGCACGGCAATTTTGTAAATGGATATGGCAAAAACCAAATGCCTAGAGCCTTGTTTCTTTTCCTGGTAATTGATGAGTAATCTTGGGCTACATGTGTGCATCACCCTGATGGAGGCTGAGCTCACACATTTGCTGTGTTCATTTGTAGGCAATGAGTTTCTTTCTGAGATGTTCAAAAGCTGTTTCCTCTTGAAGGATGTGAACATGAGGCACTGGGTGAAAACCACTTCATCCTTATAGCAGGAACAGGGCACAGCCTGGTTAGAGACCTGACTTTCCATAGAACCATTCGTCTAGGAAGACCTACACCTTTTTTCATAATTTATTTAATTGAACTACACTGGAAAAGAAAATGTCTAAAATCAGGACATGCTTTCCTGGTTATTGATTTTTATGCTTTTTCATGTTGGCTTTTGCAGCAGCCAGTTTTGCTAAAAGCTCTACCTCATCTAAAATACACAGAGTGAAGAAAATTTTCCCTTTATCAGTGCATTGTCTGTCAGTGTCTTCATAAACCAAATGTCAAACTATTATTTTGTGTAGCTGTCTATGGACTTTTTTCCCCTAGATGTACCTGCTTTTGCATATTTGTTGTTCTAGTGTGGTAGTCTGTACCCTGGGACTGAAATGCCACCAGGAAATGATAGTTACCCTAGAGGGGTTAATTATCATACAGCTCCATCCAAACATTTGCAAGTATCTGCTCTAGTCTGAAGTATCTCTGGATACAGTTTAGCAAATATTTAATTTTGCAGTGCTCCCATACTGGTCTGCTCTCTGAAGTGGCAGAGCAAAGGTTTTTAGGCCCAGAGGATGAGGTCAGTCCTTACTCCAGCTATAACCATAGTCCTTCACGTGCATCTACAGCTTTTTGGACACTTGCCACCTGAATTTAAGAAAAGAATTGTGAAAGTCACCTTCCCTCAAGCACATGTTTTAGCAGATGTTGCATCAGCAGCTCCTGATTCAACAGAAAATAGGACATTTCAGGAACAAAGCAGCACCATGAAGACACCAAGGCACCTGATGGGAGCCTGGTTATCATTCATCCTCCCTGCACTAGAGAGAGGAGAGCAAGGTGTGCCCCTGTGGAGCCAGGAGGGGAGGGAAGGAGTGCCTGCCCTGCAAAGATACACCACACAGAGAAAAGCCACAGCCCATCTTTCTTCCTTTGGCAAGTGGAGACACACCACTAACTGCACAAGGACACAAAGAAATAAGAGAATGCAGTGGCCTGAACAGCAAAAATTTGCATCCTAAGTCACCTGCCTAAGACTGGGCATTTTCAGGTTTATGTGTGATAAATAGTCTGAGATCCTTCAGCTTTAGATGGGCTGCCTGCTGCCCTGTCCCATGAGCAGAGGGAGGGGAAATGGAGTGTTCACAGTCCAGGACTGAAAGCCTGGCTCCTCCTGTCATCAGTGGGAAGAGCAAGGTGGCCCCTGTCACCAGCAGTTCAGAGAGCAGGCTCCTGAGGGATGGGATCCTCTCCCTTGGGTGTTCTGAAGGGATCTCCCACTGACTGTGCTGCTCCTTTTGACCACACAGTGACCCCAGACTAAGAGCAGCCTTCAATTGCCCAGATGCTCTCATCTACAATGCAGAAATCAGCATTTGTTCTAATTGTCCAGGCTCTGAACTCAGTGGAGGCTCACCTTGGACTCAATGGGTGGTGTAACCATCCCAAGTCCTTTTGTTTCACTCTAGCACAGACACCTAAAACAGGTAAAATTGCCCATTGCTTTCCATCTTGCTTAAGCAATGTCTAAGATGATTTTTCAAATGCAGGCATACACATTGCAGCTGTGAAACACAAGAAGGATGGAATCTCATTCCTGAATAAGGTGAGAGGAATCCCATCAATATGGAATTCTGTGCTCAGTTGATTCAATATTCTGCTTTTGGCAGTAGTAAATTGCTAAAATGCAAGGAAGGACCCAGTTCAGCTGGGCTAGCTGTGATTGTTGCTGACTTTAGACATCTTTCCAATTAATGAGCCATTCATGAGAAGCACTGACTTTTCATCTAACACACTTATGAATTTTAAATATCCACCAAATAGATTCCAGTAAAGATTATGTGATTTGCAAAATATCCATTTCAATTATCCCCTGTGTGCACAGGATCACACATTTATCTATATCCCTTCATTCCATGTTTTAAACTGTGGCCTGGTTTAAATCCTAATGAAGATGATGAAGAAAAGACATTGACTTTTATAGCTTTTGCCTCTTGACCAAGGAGAATATCAGAGCATGACTATCAGGGTAGAAACTCCCTAGTACTGATTATGTGAAAAATGTATTCCAGTACTCACCAATGACTCCACAAATACAAATAATACAATTTTTTTTCTGGGGCGGGGATGTCAGGCAACTGTGAAGGATGACAGACTGACAATTATATTTTTCTTCATGAAAATTATGTCAACCTCCAAGCTGGCTCCATTACTAAAAATATGCAATGCCTGCAAGTGTTGGATCAATCAGTACAAAACTACAGACAAAAAGATCTCCTATAACCCCAGATATTCCTTTGCCATGCTGGGAAACCTGTTATTTTCTGTCTCATCTTACAGGGTATAGTCATAATTTTAACTCCAAGTCAGACATTTTTAACATGTCTTTGGTTTCACAGTTTACTGGGACATGGTCTGGTCTCAGGCCATCAGTTACCAATTTATAAAGGTGATATTTCCTCTTCATGTCTCTCTGTGAAACCTCCTGTCAACACCTTTTCCAACCTGTCTATGTCCCTTGACACAGCAACACCTCTCTATATATCAACCCCAGATGTGATGCTGTCCATGCAGTGCTGACACTGCACTGCCCCATCATCCAGGTTATTAATAAAGATTATTAAATGATTAATAAAGGTTATTAATCAGTTTTTACCCCAGCAGTTTACCTTCAGGGTTGCCATTTTAAAAAGCTGTCATTTGTACCACTTATCATCTCTCCAAGCCCAGTGTTCCAGAATTTTTTCACAATTTCTTCCTTTCTCATCACAGATGGTATCAATTATTAAGTATGCTCAATTTCAAATGCTTTATTTTGTTGGATTTTTTTTTTATTTTTTTCTGTGGACAGAAAACAGTGGGAATAAATGTCATAGACATCTAAGCACCTAAATATCCCCTTGATATCAATCATAAAAAACATTGAAATGCCAATGAAAGCACAAGCAGCATTTTGTCCTGCCTGTTGACAACACCAAATATATCAAATGTATACAACTGTGCTAAGTTGATAATTTTAGTCTGTGCCTTAGAGCTGAAAGGGATACCATGACTAGCATGATTTTTCTAGTACTCCATGTTTCCATCTTTAAATGATGGGCAGGTGGCCCAAAAAAAAATCAGGAACCTGGGCTGAAGTGCTTAGCTAGTTCACTGACCCATGGAGGTTGTGTGAGGTTTGTGTCTTATTTTCTTTTCAGTATTGTTGCTAAATGAAGAGATCTTTATTAGGGTGCTGAACCCTCAGTATTAAATATTGGCTCTCTCTAACTTGAGAAAAACAAAGATTTTCTCATCTTGTGCCTCTGCAATGTTCTGAAATTAGATCCTCTGTGAAGTATGAACTTCTTTTTCATTTGCTATTGTTGATACCAGAAAATTAACAACACTGGGGCACAGGTGCAGGAATTCAGCATTCATGATGGTGAAAAGATAAAAAAGCCCCTCTCTGGTTTTGGCCCAGACCAGCCAGTGGCTTCCCAAATGGTTGGTTCCACAGCAGGGTTTGGGAATCAGTTCAGACCAGCTCTGGAGGGCAGGGAAAGGCACAGCCTGGCTCTGCAGCTGCTCCCAAAGCTCCACAAGCAGCTCCCCATGGTTTGCTGGTACTGATACAAGTGTGAATGTTTTCCCAACCAATTCAGGAGCAAATCCAGCATTCCTCCCATGTTGTAATGTAAATGGCTTCCCTCTTCCCCCTGCAAGGATGTATAGGATTCCTCCACTGTCATTGAGAAGTTGGAATACTTACCCCAGCATCTGGGTTTCTCAGTACCTGACCTTAAAGTTTCCTGTGTGTCAGACAGAGGCTGCAGCTGCCTTTGAAGGGATTCAGCACTAATAGCACTGTCTGGCAGGGAGTGACAGGCTCAGAGGATCAAAGACAAGAACATAAATCTAACAACTTCCAGCCCAGGAGCCATCTCCCCCCTCCCTACTGATAAGGATGCAAGATTGAAGAGAGGTGGGAGGATTTACTGGGAGCAGAAAAGTGGATGAGGAATGAAGAGAGATGTAACCACATACTAATGAACTTATGAAAGCAGGGCATTTCTTTAGATATTAGTATGCATAGATCCCTTTAAAGTCCCTCTGAACCCTCTTAAGATGATTAGTTTTGCTGTACTTTCCCACCCTGGGGCAGGGAAATCCCATCACTGTGGCACTTGGCAGGCTCAACAAAGTCACCTTCTCCCTTTCCCATGGGGACATTCTAGCCAGGTTCTGACAGCTTGCCTGTTCCTGGTTTCTCTTGGGGTAATACCTCCCTTGGGTGTGATTAATGCAATGTCAGAACACTCTGGATTCCTAAACTAGAGGATTTGCTCAACTTAGACACCTCCAGGAGCTACAAGGCCAAGGTAGCCTTGTTCACTGCCTCTACTTTTTACCAAGCCAGGCTGCTCTTTCCACTGCCATCCTCACTGGGAGCTGGACATTCCTTGTTCAGGGAGCCACGTGCATCACAAAATCCCCCACACCAGAGCTCCTCTGTTGCTCTCAGTGATACAACCACAGAATTATGTGGGTTGGAAAAGACCTTTAAAATCATCATGTCCAGCTGCTAAGCCAGCACAGCCAAGTCCACCACTGCACCATATCCTTCAGAGCCACATCTACACATCCAAAATGTCCCGGGGTGGTGACTTCCCTGGGCAACCTGTCCCAGTGCTTGGCCACAGTGAAGGAATTGTTCCTGATATCCAGTCTAAACTGTCTTGGGTTGCAATCCAGGATGTGGCCAGAAATGTGAATTCTGTCACCATCTGTTGCAGCTGGGTGGGGCAGTGACCCTGATCTCCTGGCACATATTATCTGCTAATGGGCCATCTTTAAACCAGCTGGGGCAATCATCTTTATCTTTCCCACAGCCCATCCTCCCTCCAGGAGATATCATCTGCTGCTGGGCCATTGAGTCCCACTGTGTGACTGATAAAATTCCATCATCCCACTGGGAGATGCTCCACCCATGGGGAGCAGCCAAGCCTTTCCTACCCAGATAAAATCTGAGATTTTGGACAGCAAGGGACCTTCTTTCCACTGGATTCCAGAGGAAAGCCAGACCTTTCCACATCATCCCTGGAGCTTCAGAGGAAACTGCACCTTCTCCAGGAGCACTGCTCCAGCTGAACCACATCTGCCACTGCAGGAGGATGCAGCCACCATTGAAGGGGACTGTGCCAACACCCTGACTGACTGACGGGTGTCAGCTTGGATTCTGACTCTGGCAGTGTTTGGGATTGTTCTTTGTAATACTGTACTTCTATTTTAATTTTCCTAGTAAAGAACTGTTATTCCTAATTCCCATATCCTTGCCTCAGAGCCCCTTAATTTCAAAATTATAATAATTTGGAGGGAGGGGCTTTACATTCTCCATTTCAAAGAGAAGCTCCTGCCTTTATTGGCAGACACCTGTCCTCCAAACCAGGACATAAACTTCCTGCACTGAATCTGAGGCCATTTCCTCTCAACCTGGAGATGTCCTTCAGTCTCTTCTTCCTGTTTTCTGCCCTCCAGTCCTGCTAGGATACACATGACATCCATATCAGTGATAATTAATGTATTGGGATCTGTTAGATCAGTGTTTCAAGGACAGGAGAATTTTGAAAAGATACTTGCACATAGCAAGGGACCTAAAAAATTTACTGGAGCCCTCCACTGTTTTAATTTCTTCACCCCAGGAGGCTCTACTTAAACGAATTTTTTTTAGTTATAATGTTAATTATGTTGGAAATCCTTGTTCAAATAGACAATGATCCCAGATGGACTCTTTACCTGGACTGGTATAAATTAAAATATGAAAATCTTTTCTACATTCAGAGACTTCTCCATCCCAAAGGAGCTCAGCTGTTTCAGCCCACAGAGGATGGTCCCCATTAACAACTGCAACACCACTGACACTGACTCTCAAAAATTGGGCCAGTTCCATTCTGTAAGTGGTGGAACTGACTGAAGGACAGTTTTGGGTTGTGGGAGGTGATTTTAACCAAAGATAAAGCAAATTTTGATCTCATCTTCCATGTAATCATTGACTCCCCGTCACAGGAGAAAGAGGAAGACCAGGCTGAATATCAGTGCTAGACTCAAGTGAGACAGATGAAGCACAGGCTGTGTCAGGAAATGCCTGGCTGGAGAGCTGGCCACAGTGTAGAAATCTGCATGCACTAAAATGCATGTAAGTGAATTTTCTTGATAATGTGGAAAAAGTGCTGATTTGAAGCCTGTAACAGATGAATGTAAACAGTTGTGACAGTCAGCAGCACCATCTTGCAGACTGCAGGCAGACTGGGTCAGGACTGGAAAAACAGGATTTTTAATCTTGCCCTACAAGTGCACTTGACTGGCTTTCTTTCTAAGTGAAAAAGCAATTACCATTTTCTCCCTGTCACCAAAGCTGCTCCTGCCTTTCTGCCTCCTGTCTCCCATAATTGGAGCAGACACCCATAAAGTTTGATATTGGCACTGAGCACTGCTGAGGGGAGGGAAACCTCTGGGAAAAAAAGAACAAGTATGAATAGGTGTCTTGGGGCTTTACAACACCTTGTGCTGCAGCCTCCTAAAACTGCCACAAAAACATAAATCTCTTGTTTTACAGGTAAATGACTGCAAGGTAAATAGGTGCTCCTATTTCACTAAAGTCTTTGAACATGAGAGCTGTATTGAAAAAATTGAGGATTATTAAATGGAAAGAAGTGAAAATATCAATAGTGGTTACGGCAGAGGATCATTTGCTGCACTTTCCTTAAAAGGAAGAAAAATTGGGATTTGTTTGATGGTACACACGAACAACATATACATCAAAGTTTCACCCTACTAAGTTGTAAACCTTCTTGTTGAAAATATTCTGTTCAGATATAGAAAGAAAGTCTTTCCTTTGGCTGATAAACTTGCATCAAGAAGTGCAGCCACTAAAATAAAACCACTCAATCCCCCCAACCAGTTGTATTAATATAAGTTCCTTTTTAAATGGAAATTAATCAGATTGAATGAAGATGAAATCCACATATTTGTGCTGAGCCACTGGTTTGTGTTTTCTGTTGCCATTGGTCTGAATTTCAAGTTTTAGCAGAGCTTTCTTTATATTCATAGTCACAGTGGGCTTACAGGGGTGTCTTCTGCTCTTCCTCAGTCACAGCTTCCATCATGTGTCTGAATAGTAAATTGAGAATATTTAGGATGCCTGTTTTGTGTACCAGGCTGGACAGCTGGTAACTTTGCAAAAAGACCAAAACCAACACATTTTCTTTTACTCTTCTTTGGGCCAATACCATGTCTTTGAAGTTTATGTTTTTGGGTTTTTTTTCATTTTAATTATGGAGAAGAGAGAATGAAATTTTTGTGTTTGGCATTGAAAGACTTAAGGTTAATTTCATGGTGAATGTGATCTTCTTTTCCAAGGATTGTGTTTTATAAAAACCAGATTTTAGAATTCTAGTGAAAAGCAACTAATTGAAGGTCCCTGTGGCCTCTCAGAAACAACAGTCTGAGTACTAGAATGCTCTATTACATGCTGCTGTCCAGCCAAAATGGAAATCTCACTGCAGCTGTCATTTTCAGGCTCTCTCTGTAATCATTATACAACACCAGCAACAGAAAAAGCCCTAAACTATAAAATCTTGCACACAGGAGTAATAATAGAAACTTCCTTGTTATAAATTTTTGTGTGTTACATGAGTTAGGAGGTTTATTTTTTACTGGTAAAAAAACCAACCAAAGAGACAAACACACAAACTGGAAAAGAAGCAGGTCCTGTTAGAATAAGAAACTGGGAAACAACATTCAGATGTGGGTTGTTGTAGTTGAGGAGGGAAAAGGGGAAGAACTGCCTCCAAAGAGCTGGAGTTTAAAGCAGAATGGGGATATGAACAACATAATCTAGTCCATGGCAGGGAGGCTGGAACTAGATGAGACTTGAGGTCCCTTCTAACCCAAACCACTTTGTGATTCCATGATTCTATATCCAACAGCTCCAGACAGAGCCCTTCTGAAATGAGGGGTGCTCCCCAAAGATCTGAATTTATTACAGGTGATGTCCTGGTTAAGTCAGGATGGCTGAAGGGAATAAATAAGTTGTATCCTACTCCTCTGAGGAAACCCTCCAACACAGTCCTTGTGTATGAAGCTTCCAGTTTAAGATCTGCCTGTGTTCCCCCTTTTCCCAGCACAACAGTTGTAAGAATTCAGCAGCATTCCCTACATCTTGAAACTTTTTTTTTTAGATGTTTCTTTCAATTTTTACAATAATTTGCCTACAATTGGCTGGCTGGGTCACCCTCCATCCAAAATGTCATTTGTCCTTGGTCTTTCTGTTTCCACACCTGCACAGTTCAGTGACATTTTGTTCCATCTGTCCATCTGGTTAACACACCTGCCTTCCCTTCTTCCAGGTACAGAAGCTGATGACTATGACAAATAAAAGTTTAGACTGAAAAGCAATGCAGTCTTGTTCCCTCATCACACAAGCTATTTTTAAAGGTAAACGTCAATGAAGTTCCAACTCACATTTTATTTCAACAGTAATGGTCCCCTGAAGATTTGCAGGAAGTGAAAGTCAAAAGCAAGATATAGGGAAACAAATCTGTTCTTTGACCAGTGTGGAGCATCACAGCCTGCAAAAGAATTGGATCAGTTCTTTCATTTTTAGGTTGCATTGCCCACTCTATTACAGGCTGTTCCAAAATATCTTTGTACAGTACAAATCTTACTGATAGTTAAGGAGCTCCAAGATTTTTTCAGCATAAAGCAAGCATTCAGTTTTGACTGGACTATAAGACAAAAGTGTAATAAAACTATGCCATAAGTTATTGAGTTTGTCATTTAATATAAAGAGGAAGGGCATAGCTCCCAGACTGCACTGTGAGAGGATCCACAATATATGTTCCTTATAGGCAATATGCAAATGAGAACAGAGAGAGAAAAATTTATTTAATTTGTGTTTTTCCTTAGCAGCATTTCACAGTAAATGATTTTATTTGTCCATGGCCTCATGATTGATGGTCCTTTAATTTCCCAAACTGTACTGAGTAGAGGTGACAGGTGTGATTCTCCCAGTGTCAGTACTTTGCCTGAGCAAGCCTGAAGGGAAAACATCAACATCCACAGAGGAAATGGTAATAGGTGTGACACTATGACATGTGGCCATCCCCTCATTATTCAGCTTTTTACTTAGTGACAGTAATTTTTCATATGAGTTGAAGCAGTTCATTAAAAAAAAATACCTGCAGGAGACTTTTGCAATTCTAGTGAAGTTCAGCAAACTGGTCAATGCCTGACCACTCTCTCTGCAGTGAATCAGGGATCTGATCCAGAATCTCAGACCAGAAAGGAACAACATGAAGTAATTCAAGTCATTCTCACTAGCACAGGAACAGTTGGGATGGCTGCAGAGATGTTTTATCATTTTAGATAAACCTTACAAAACCTGGATAGGAAAAGAAGGAAAGTATTAAACCTGATCTTACTGCAGAATGGTTTTGGACTTGCCTGCAAGTAAAAGTTTGCTTCAAGTTTCCCTCAGTAAATGAGCCTGAGAAGATGTGGTTTCCTCTGGCCCTGTTTGGATATCAAAGGTCTGTCTAGATGGAGGATTGAGATCCTGCTGCTCTTGATGAAAATAAAGGAGCAGAGGGTAATTTCTCTTACCCTGAAATACATGTTTACAAGATTAATTGCTCTCTGATGCTCAGCAAGCCAATCTTTCTGCAGGATCTCCAGTGAGATGTTGCACCTGCCCAAGCAGCTGGTGCCAAGGGATGTCAGACAGGATTTCCCTCTAGAAGCCTTCAAAGGCAGCTCATGCAACACACTGGTGACTCAATAAATGGAGATATTTACTTTCAGCAGAACTGTTCCACTATTACCCTAAAATTTAGGTTCAGGCTCACAGCCTCAGTTCCCTAGACAATTTCTGGCCAATTTTCAGTCCTGCTCTTCAGGAATCAAGTGAGGAACCCAATGCAAGACAATTAACAAGACTTATATCCCTTCTGTAGTTGGATGAAAAGGATTCTTTCATAGCAGCACACACGAGGGAATGCCAAACAAGTGGAAAAGTCTACAAATTCTCTTTGAGAAAATTATGTTGAAATGAATTGATCTTTGGAAACTTATGCACAAGACAGAATCTCCCAGGTATTTACTCTAGGAGAGGATACATCACAGGAAGCAGGTCAGGAATGTTTCTGAAAATGTCTCACATCTGGAGTGGGAACACAGAAGAGTTTAAACCTGACTGAGGCAGATATGGGGCTGATAAACTCAAGTGCAGGAGTCTCCGGGATTCTTTGTATCGGGGTAGACATGTGGGACAAAACTCAAGCACTCTGCTGAAGCTAAAGGTTACAGCTTCAGTTTATTATAAAAGATGCTGCTAGGGGCTGCCCAGCACAGCCCCAAAGCAGGACAAAGAGATAAAAGGGGAGAGAGAGAGAAGAAAAAGGGTAAAGAGAGAGAGTAAAACAATACAATAAATCTTCTTCCATGATGAATATTCTAATTTCCACTACCAATGTAGTACAAGATACAAATTCTATAGCATTTACATACAGCCTATAGGAATCCTTATATTAGCATTGTGTGTTACTTTTTAAACTCTAAGATCTAATCTTTGGACCCTGGCAAGTCTTTTTGTGACTTCTGGAGTTGCTCTCTGGCTGAAGGCATTGTTTAATCAAGAGTGGATTACCTTCAGGGGCCATCCTATTGTTTCATGGTTATTCAGTAGAAGGCTTGGCATCTCAAACGTGGCTTCCATTTCAATTTCGTTCATGGTTTCTATGTTCCCACAATCTGAGCATTCATATTTGCAAGATTCCTCTGTTTCATCTTTCCCAACAGTAAAAGAACCACCTTGGCACTTTCTGCAGTTGGTTTACAGGGAGGGCTGGAGCCCTGATTCCACAGTGAGGGGCTGCAGCTCAAGAACTGCCTGGAGCTGGTGACATGGCTGAGGGAGAAAGAAAGAAATGGACAAGCAAGAAAACACATTGCCCTATTATCAGGTCAAATCTGGTGCTTTGGGGTCCTTCTGCTCAGCACCCCCACATCTGCCCTGTGTGCAGCCTCTGCAAGTCTGAGCAGAGACACAAGGGTTTGCTGCTCTCTGCAAGAGGCAGCTTGTGCCTGGAGCCAAATTCTACACACACATAAGTCAGCCATAAAGTTGGGAACCCTGGGAATTCAATCAGGCTTTTTCTGTTGTGTACTTAATGCTCCCCCAATTGGTTCTCATGAAAGATGATAGGATGCTCCACCAAGAGAGCACTTCATCAAGAGTGAAAAACAGCACCCAGGGAAAGAAAAAAGTTGTTGAATTGAGCAGCCCATTGTCCCAAAACTGTAAAATTCACCCATAAGGCCATATTCAACAATTGTTTTGCAATTACTGCAAGCCCTTAGGAGACAAATCTTTGTCCTTAGATTTGTCATCCCAAAAAGAGTCACAGGAGCTTAGAAATATAAGCTGGAAAAGACCTCAATAGGTGATCTAATACATTACCCAGAGTCTTTGTTATTCAAACAAATAAAGAGCAATTTCTCTACAGTAACTATACCACAATTACAGTTGGGGAAAAAGAAGAAGAAAAAAAAATAAAAGCCCTTTACCAGCATGGCAGTAACTAAAAAAATCAAAGGCTGTACTATTTTCTGTGCTCCTCTAAGATTTACAGCAAAATACATCCCCATCTTCATTTTGCACTGTGAAGTACAGAGAAATTGTTATAACACATTGCAGTAAATCTGAGAGAGCCTTTTCATAAATCAGCTGAGAACTTTCCCTGCTCTGCCAGGGTTTTAGGTGTCGAGCTGGTGAGGATCCATCACAGACAATATCAATGAGTGTTACTCCTGTACTCTTCACACCCAGAACAAGTCAGAATAATAGATTGAAGTCACAGAACCATAGAATAAAGTCACAGAATCATAGAATCACAAGGACTGGAAAAGGTCTCCAAGATCACTAAGTCCAGTTTTTGATTGAATACCACCATGGCCACTAAACCATACCACAGAGTGTCACATTCACTCATTTTTTAAATAATTCCAGGGATGGTGACTCCACCACTTCCCTGGAAAGGTTGCTCCAATGCTTTACCACTCTTCTTTCAGTGAAGAAATATTTCTTAATATCCAACCTAGACCTCCCCTGGCACAACTTGATGCCATAACCATCATAACCCAGACTTTCATTCTGGGCAGGAGGTGGTGCAGCAGTTTTGGAACAGCAACCAAGGTGTGTATCACAGTAGTTCTCATGTGAAAGCCAAAAATGGTCAGAAATATTCTTTTTCATGCTGGGTCCGTCATCATGCTGCCAGATTTGATTTGTGATGGGGCAGACTGAGATTGGCTCAGCTGATCTGAGCATGGTGCTGATAACACCCAGGTCATTTATCCCTCTATGGGATAAACTTAAGAGTTGGACTTGAAGATCCTTGTGAGTCCCTTCCAACTCAGAATATTCTACATGAAAATGAGAATGTAAAGTTTTGTCTGTGACATGGGTCTGCATATCCCTCCACCTCTAGAGAGACAGTGAAGAGCACTGCACTGAATTTCTACAGCAAGTACCCCAGAGCAACACAAAAGCTGCAGCAAAGCCCACTGGGTGGGTTTTTAGTTATGGGGTGGGAGTTTTTTTGTATTTGTTTGGGGTTTTTTTAACAGCTTAAGCCAAATCATCACTTTCATGGCTGAATGTTGCCTTGCTCCTTTGGCAGGTCACCCCTGGGGGAGATTTGCAGTCAGGTTTTATCTGATTCCATCAGAGCAGATAAGCCAGCTCACTGCACATACAGCAAAGCAAAGCTGCTAATGAAGATGTTTGACCTTGGGACAAAGTGGATGAGATGCACACTGGGGGGTGAAGGAGCACTGGCAATGAAGGTCCAGTGAGTGATAAGCTGAATGTGACAGCAGACTAGCAGCAACATTAATTAGCAGCAGCTGAATTCTTATATGTGACCCAGTTTCAGGAAAAAGAAGTGTTTTCTTAAGCAGCTTTCAACAGCATCAACTTCCTTGACACTTTGGGATCTTTTGTGGAAAATGAGACACCAGATGCAGGGAATGGCAATATGCCCCCAGCTCTCTGTCAGTTTTGATTCAATCCAATGCAGGATGCACTCCAAAGCCCCACATTTTATAAGCACTAGAAAATATGCATTTGCTGGTGGAAAGGTCATTTTTAATAGCAATGTGATAAATATGAACAGGAGCTGTGCTGGAAAATTATCCACAGGGGGCTTCCATAGAGCAAGGCTTCATTCATCAGGGGTCTCCTCCTTTGCTGTACAGCCCAGCCCATCAAAGTGCAACTCCAGATCATCCAGTCAAGATGAGAAATATCAGACATGCTTCACCTCAGAACTTCTAAAACTCATTAATTGTTTCACACCAAAAAGGAAAAGGTATTTCAGAAGTGCAAGACCTGTAAATGAAACCCAGTTCTTTGCACAGTTCACACTTAATCATGGCCAAAGATCAAATCCTACAATTTTTTGACAAAGAGAAATCAGAAAACCCAAGGAGCAATAGGAATTATTAAGAAACATAAGCCCATTATAACTGAGTGCTCCCTGTCATTCTTGGAACTGGAAATTTCTTCAATACTTCAACTAGACCTAAAATACAGCAACATGTCTTGCCTGTTTGCTGTTTCTTTGCACAAACAAGTGAATTTCAGTGATAAGGAAAGATTCCAGACCTTTAGCTCTAGAAGCTGAAATATTCTACAGATCTAGAGGTGAAATAAACCTCAAGAAAATAAATGTGATTGTGAAACTTTCATTCATGGCTGATAAAGCCTTTTACTTGCTGCAGTTTCCATAACAGAAGAGTAGTTTTCTAAGCTCTTATTTATTTGCTAAAGGCCTGTAGCAGTCCTATCATTCTTATATGAAGAGCTTTATCCTATTTCAAGGCAACAAAACACTTATTAAAAAAATGCTTTGGAAAATAAACGTATAAAACAACTGAAATAAAATGACAAATAAGAGGATGTTGTGGTTTGTTGCTGGGGAGTTTTTTCTTGTATCCTGTGGACACAGGCTGGAAGTCTGTGACTGCATAATATCAGAGCCAACTAGGGAAGAAAACCAATTGATTCTTCACTATTTGGATTAATTTTGCAGCAGACAAAAGAAAGGTTTTTGCAGGGTTTCATTAAGAAAACGAGAGATTTGCACTTGCAGAAATACCAGTCCAATGATCCTGACACAAAATATTCAGACTCAGACTTCTTGCAACATTACCTGGTCACAAGCTGGGACTTCAGGTGAGTTTTCCCTTTACATTTAAAGGAATTTTGCTTTCTTAATTATTTTCTAAAGTTACATCTCACTTAAGAGAAACCTTTCTGAGTGAACTTTTTGCCAATCTGAGAATGTTTCTGCACATACTTATTAAATATCAATAGCAATTTCAATAACAAAAAGTTCTTGATAAAAATGAATTAATGAATCCCATTCAGCTCTGTATGCTGTAATCATCAGTTCAATTTTCCAGCCTAAAAATGTCCTGATCTAGTGGATAGCATCCCTGTCCATGGCATGGGGCTGGAATTAGATGATCTTTAAGGTCCCTTCTAACACAAACCATCTTGTGATTCCATGAAAAAGTGCTCTTGGTGCTTTCTTCCACCATCCTTCCACAGAAGGATGTCAGCTCTTCTCATCACCAAGTGGCCCAAGGGAAAAATGCAGCAGACAGCAGCTGCAGCAGGGAAATTTCCTCTATAAGAGGAAAATAAATTCTAAGTGATTAAGCACTAGGACAAGGTCCCAGAGGGATCATGAATTGTTGGCCTTTGGAGACACTCAAAGCTTGGAAGGAAGCAAATCCTTGAGCAAGCTAAATTAAAAGTTAGATCAGCTCTTGGCAGAGGGTTGAACTGGGGACCTGCAAAGCTCCCTTCCAGAGCAAAATGTTCTGTGGATCTATTCATTATTTTCTTCTGTTTCCCAGAATTTAATGACAACCCTGAATAACTGCCCTGATCAGGTAGAGGTTCATTTTGTTTTCAGCCAGGGTAATAAAGAAGTAAACACCCACAGGATGCTGCTTGCATCCTGCAGCTTCAGAGAATGTCTTTATGCTCACTTAACCCACATCCTGTCACCTCTGTGCCATGAAGGACTGCACAGGCCATAACAGCAAGATCCAAATAAAATTTCCATCCTCATGTGGCACTTTTTTAAGGAGATGAAATATAAGTATATTACTCTTCACTTACACCAACACTGCAGTCCACACTGATGAGGTTGCCCAAGGAAAGTGCAACATATTTTAATATATTTTTATATTTCAGTGGTACACCTTCCCAGAACTTAACTATTTACAACATAGAATAATTCCTAAGCCAAAGAATTTTTATTTCATATTTTTTTAATAGAATAATTTTTGATTAGCTGTTCTGAACATTTTTTTTTAGTTAATGGACATTTTACTATCTACAGCATCTTGTGTTAAATCATCCAGTGAAAGACTCCAAATAAATAAAACATAGAATAACACATCACATCACAGAAATAGGTCTTGATTTTGTTGAGCACTGCAGAGAAAGAATTCCCATCCACAGCAAGCACAACAGCTCCATCAATACTTAAAAGCACTTAGACTTTTGATCAACTTACTCAATTTTTTAAAGTTCAGTTGAAAAAAAAAAAGAAAAAAATCCAATTAACTTCATTTCACCCAGAAGAAAGTGAAATACAACCCATGGAAATTAACACTGTAATATAACTGCTCCAGTTTTTGAACCCCTCTGGCACAGCTGTGTCTGTCTGAAAAATGTCAGAGTGGTCCAAAAACCCCAGGCAGGAGGAGTGCTCAGCTTGTCTTGATCCACATGACTGCACAGTAGGTTTCATAACACAGCCTGAAAATCTTGAATATAACCCAGAAAAAAAGTAGATCTGGAAGCCACAGGACAAGTAGCACTGCTCATTTTTTAATCCTAGCCCTTATTTTCTGCTACATTCTGCTAATTTTCTATTATTATTTTTAATTACTGTATTTTTTTTTGTTCCCAGCCCGGTTTTCCAGATGAGTTTGGAGGGATACTGAGAGCACAGAGCTCCCATGAGGCCACAAGCTGTGCATGTGTTCCCCTTCTGCAGCACACTGGAGGGTTGAGGGGGAAGCCCCAAGCAGAAACACGATGGTCAACATCCATTTGTAATTAATGTCATGCCTTGAATGAAAATCTGGCTCTGGGAGGCATCCAAGCACTAAGGGGGATGCTGCCAATGGCAAAAGGCATTTTTGGCCTATTCCTTCTATCAGTCCTATGTTTGATAATGCAGGACATCCTCTTGCTCCTCTCTTCCCTGGAGGTCCATGGGATTGAGACAGGAAGAAATGATTGTCCTAAAATGTCTTTTGCACTGTCTCACTCCTCAAACACCTCACTTCCAGTTTCACCATGATCTCCATGAATTTATGCAAATTACTGCCAGCATCTGCTGCATCTCAAATCCTGTGTCCAGTTCTGGGCTCTCAGTTCAGGAAGGAATTGAGGGGCTGGAGCTGTCCAGGGAAGGGAACAGAGCTGGGGAAGGGGCTGGAGCACCAGGAATGGCTGAGGGAGCTGGGAAAGGGGCTCAGCCTGGAGAAAAGGGGGATCAGGGGGAACCTTGTGGCTCTGCACAACTCCTGACAGGAGGGGACAGCTGGGTGGGTTGGTCTCTTTTCCCAGGTAAGAAGTGACAAGAGGAAATGGACTCAAGTTGTGCCAGAGGAGGTTTAGATCAGATAATAGGGAAAAAATTCTCCACTGAAAGGGTGTCAAGCAATGGAACAAACTGCCCAGGGTGGAATCACCATCTCTGGAAATGTCTCAAAGATGAACGTGGCACTTGAGGACATGGTTTAGTGGTGACACAGTGCTGGGCTCAGTGATCTCAGAGGTCCTTTCCAACCTAAACAATCCTGTGATCCCATGGCCTCTGCCTCCCCCTGCTCTGCCAGGTTTGTGTGCCAGAGCTGTGGGTGCCATTCCCAGCTCAGCACCATCCCTGGCACAGCTCTGGCTGCCTTTGCTGCCTGCAAGAACACCGTGGTGGCTGCCAAAGCCCCAGCCCCTGACACACATGATATTGCTGTGAAAGGGAAATAATGCTGGCCAGAAGCTTCCATGGGTTAAACAAGGAATCATAATTCACCAGTCAGTTGTTGCTGTTGGTCCAGCACATCTTTTCTCCCACATCAGCAATAGCCATTACTGATTTTGGCTCACATTTTATTTGGAGTGTTTTGAAATATTTTTGTGACTTGCTTCTTATTAGAATACAGCTGCTGTTATCATATCTTGTGAAATTTTATTTATTTTGTAAGTTTTCTACTTGCTATTATATTTCAAGGATTTAATCTCGTTTCTGATGGATTTCCTTTCTTATCAGTGTGTAATTCTGATTGATTTGCCAAGTCAGACATTGAAAACCATCAAAACTGAGGACTCTTTAAGATAAAATAATGAGATCATATTGATCAGAAATATTCAAAGCCAGAAAAAGCTGGACTGTTAAAAAATTGAGTGTAACAAAACTGTCAAGTAAAAATATGTTCCTACCAAATTGAAATTAATTAGAAAGTTACAGATTCTATTTGGAAACTGCCAATCATTTTCACAATGTGTACATCACACTGGCACTTTCCAAAAAATAAGCATTTTTTCCTTCATGGTTCTGTTAGTCAGAAATGGATTTTATACCTTGCTCAGGTGAAATTTAATAAATGTGCTATTCAAGCAGTGAACTGCTGAAGCAGTAGGAGCAGTGAGGCATAATGGGCAATATTCTACATTTATTTACACCTGATTTTTTCAAAGGATTTCTGGCTAAACACAGACATTTGCAAAGCATTAACATATAATTTATCCCACTGAAATCAGCAGATCATATTTTATTGCAAAAGATTGTGAAGCAACAAAACCCTGCAGAAAAAGGGAAATTATTATTTCAGTTTGGTGGGTGTTTTTAAACAGCAGAACAAATATATGAAAAATATCACACTGGAACTGAGCATGTGGTTGTGTTTTTCCATGTATATGGGTCATTTAGTCCATTCTACACTGTTATTAGTGGATTAGTAAAACAGCAAAGCATCCAAATGGGACCCTCCAGGGAGCTTGGGAACCTGAGATTAAGTGTGGGTTGCAGAACATGTAAGGACAGTAATAATGAAAAGGAATTATTGAAATCTATAAATCATTGAAAGCTGTAAAGTATGAATGGGCCTGTGTTGAATAACTGTGAATGGTGCTTTTCTGTCTTACTAGAATCACCCTCTTTTCTACCCATGAGGTGGACTGGCTACACTGAGGCAAACATGCACCCAGGAAATAAAGTATTTCAAGCACAGCTCAGATCTGTGCACAAGAATGATTGATAATTGATGAATTTTCATTTTTAATTAGAATGAAAAAAAAAAGCTGATGCTTTTGAAGACACTGGCAGCAGGGCAAAGCCAGAGGCATCCCTCTACATTAAATGGAGGATTTGCTCCTGGAAGCAGGAATTGATGAAGGCAAAATCATCATGAAAGAGCTGAGGCTGGAAGCATCACACACTTAATCATAAAGCTCCAACTTCAAGGACAGCTGTGTCTCCCAGTGTGGGATACTAGTGAAAGCCAGGGGGAAAAAGGAGCCTTGTATTTTCTCAGGCTGCTCAAGAAAAACATGAGGGAAGAATTATAACAATGACCAAGCACCTGCTGGATGTGTGAGAGAAGTGATGTTTTTGTGAAATCATGTTTACCAGGGTGTCACCTTCCTTGCACCAATGGAATCACTTCTGTCCTTGCTACACAATCTATATAAGTGTGATTTGGTTCTTTAATAAGGGGCTTTTACTCCTCTTCTGCATGAAAGAAGTTTTTTGTTTGATTCTAGTCACTGCTCACCAAGCCCAACAGCAACATCCCAGCACCTTGCAGGAACACCCCCAAAGGTGTGCAAAGCACACAGGGGGCTGAAAGAGAGAAATCTGCACCTACTCAGCCCTCTGGCAAAAAGGGAGTGGTCCAGGAGCTGCTCAGGCAGGAGGCAAACACACACTGGTGGTTTCATTGTCAGTGGCCAGCCTGTGAAGGGCAGCACAAGTGTCCCTCAGGACAAGAGGTGTCCTCAAAGCCACAGGTACCCCCTTGCTGGGCTGTCATTTCTGTGGGTAAACCTCATCTCCATGCCTGCTTTGTTCTCAAATCATTTTATTTCAAATGTGTGTGATGTCTGTGGCACTGACAGTCACCTGCTTGCTCTTGCCCACCACTGAGGCTTCCACTGATTTCACTCTCCTGTTCTCAGCTTTCTCTGTTTCTGCCATGGAGAAGTTTTTCTCCATGTAAAACCTTGATTTCTAAAGAATCATGGGATGTTTAGAGCCTGATATATTTAGGTACCAACTTTCTTAAGGAAGAAGTACACTCACTGCTCAATATTTCCCTGTAGCATTTATTTGAGAGCCAAAACTCATGAGGTTCTACAGCCTGAGTGCCATCTCTTCTGACTGCTGGGAGCAACAGGGCTTTGGGGTGAGAGGGTTGTTTGATAGAGAGTGTTCTCACCTATGTTATCTGGTTTAGAAAAAAAAAAAAAAAAATCACACAAATTTTGAGGAAAAAAAAATCACATAAATTGTGACAAAAAAAATTCACAGAAGCTGTGATTATGAATTCAACAGCCCTTCTGAAAACCCAGACTCACAAACCACCCAAACTTGGTGCTTTGAGTAGAATTTAAGTAACCAAAAATGAAGTTTCAGCATTCTCCCAGGAAAACAGCTGAGCCATTATGGCCATGGCTAATAAGAGAACTAAAGAACTAATATCAAGAGTTTTCATTGTTTGATGTCTTTATGGACAGCAATGATTATGATACTTAATTATGATTCTTGATTAATTGTATAGGATTATTATTTCTTCACTCACTGAGATTCAGAAGAATTAAAGGCCTCAGCATGGGTTGATAGGGCTGTAACCAAGGATGAAGTGGGGAAAGAGAGCAATGGGTGCAAAGCTGCAGTGCCCCTAAACACCCCTGGCATGAATGGCCCAAAGAGAGACATTTGCACAGTCCTAACTCTGTAAACATCAGGGGCTACCAAAGGTGGTTGTGCAGGATGAGGATGTCAAACCTCTGTGAGTGTGCTGTCCCAGTGCTGCTCTACCCTCTTGGAGAAATCTCTTTGAAATCCCTCCCTCATCAATGGAGAGACACAAAAAAATCTTGCTTTGAAGTTCTGTGACATAGAGAAAATCTTTTGAGATAAAAAAAGTCTTTTATGACTTCAGTGTCATCATGCCCCTCTGGAATGCCCCTAACTGAGGCATTTATTTTTTCAGAACTTAGGAAAAATCTGTTCTTTACTCTCTTGTGTTCCTTGCTCCCATGCCCTCTCTGAAATGTCAATGATAGCTCTCCAAAAGCTCCCCAACAGTCACATCATGAGAGCAAATGCAGGTTTTGTACAGGGGATGAGGTCCTGCCTCACATCACTGCATTGCAACTCAGAGCTTTTAATGTGAACTGAGAGAACACAGCCCAGTACACCCTGAACCCAAGAAAATTGCTCTTGAATAATTCATTTTTTCATAAGAAAAGTTTTTGAGATGTTTTTTAGTTTCCTAGTATGCTCTGACAGTTCATCTGATTTATGCATCTCTTTTTCAGAAAGAAATTAATACAATGACCAGTGGAAAATTTGATAATTTAATCCCCCAGATTTATATAAAATTTTGAGTGGTATCCAGTGGAAAGATATCACATGTACATATTCACAGTGTCTATTTCTAATTGGGTTCACAACTTTAAAAAAAAGAGGCAACAACAAACCATTCAGGCACATGTGGGTGTGGAGAGAGAATAGAAACTATTTAAATTCATTGTCATCTATATTTGATATGGTCTATAGTAAAACCAATTCAGAGTGTAAAATTAAACATTGATCCCTGGTCATTCATCCCTCAGACACTCCTGCTCTGAATGAAAATGACTCTTCTGAGAAAACCTGTGCTGAAAACTTAATAATTTTTAGCATCCTTTTCAACCTCCATGGGGAAGAAGAAAGAATCAATTCCATAAAAGAAGAATATTTTTTTAATTTGAAGAAGATTTTTAATGGAAAGTCTCAGGAAAAAAAAAAAAACAAACAACTGTGGGTTTTTTTCCCCCATAGTGAAGAAGGGAGGGAAGAGGGGCATCAGTTTGCTGTTCTATTTTTGCATGCAAAAAATATAAATATATGTGAGTGTATACAATATTCTATGTCCTACAGGTTTTTCTTGAGAAACTTCATTCATTCTTCAGCTTTGACAGGAAAACCAATTATCAGGTATGCACATTTTACTATTTCTTTGAAAAGCACCCACTTTTTTGCTAAATGTCTAAAACTGCAAAGCCTTTGCATTGTTAATTCTTTACAAAGGTTGAAGAGTCCAGCACATAAATGATGGTCCAGTTCACCTGCACAGAGCATGGTCAGCCTTGAGCTCCTCAATCCCTCTGATCATTAACTTATAGCTGGGGGGACCAGGATGGAACCTGCTCAAAGGAATTATGCTGACTTGCATGTCATTCAGGAAGCAGAATATTGATCTGTCTCCATCACTGCTTATTTTTCATCTTCTGCAATAAATAAGGAGAGGATCACATCAACCTACACCCACAGTCCAAATCCCTAGAAAGGAATGCTCAGGCTGTAAACAAGCACAGCAAGTCCCCATGTAACCAAATAAAATGTGCCCATGGAATTATGGATCATTTCCACACACAGAGGCAAAATAAAATTTCATTTAAAATCTTAACAGACATTTTTGAAATTTTGGTCTCTTATCAAATGTTCCTTGAAAACAGTTGCATATGCCTGAAGTTGCTCAAATTTTATTTCCAGTCTTGACTATTTAGGATTGCACTGAATGTGCAGTGTCTGGAAATTGGATTTTTATTGTCATTAGCTGATTTTCTCCACGAAAAAGAAGAATAAATGCTATTTATTCTCATCTTCTGGGTGCTCCATTAGATCTGTGATGAAAAAAATGGGGGGCTGGGGGAAGGAGAAGGGAAAAGGGAAAAGGGAAAAGGGAAAGGGAAAAGGGAAAAGGGAAAAGGGAAAAGGGAAAAGAGAAAGGGAAAGGGAAAGGGAAAGGGAAAGGGAAAGGGAAAGGGAAAGGGAAAGGGAAAGGGAAAGGGAAAGGGAAAGGGAAAGGGAAAGGGAAAGGGAAAGAAAGGAAAGGCTCATCCCTCAGCCACTAGAACCAATGTGGAGTTTTATTCACTGGAACTCAGGGATGATTTAATTCAAGTGTGTCTGGGAAATCTCTCACCTGTAGCCTGGGCTGGGCACACACTTCCTGAAAGTTAATTTCAGTTTTTCTTCTCAGAAATTATTAAGAAAAACAAAACAAAACAAAAAAAAACAAAACAAAACAAAACAAAACAAAACAAAACAAAACAAAATAAAACATACATACAAACAAACAAACAAACAAAAGCAAAAAAAAAAAAAAACCACAACCCAAAAAAAAAAGCCACAGCGAAAAAAGAAAAAAATCCCCTTGAGTTTTTTGTTTTGTGGTTTTGTTTTTTTTTTTGTTTGTTTGTTTTTTGCTTTGTCCAAAGATTATTGTGTTTGACAGAGTGGCTGACAATATCCAAAATTCACATGGCATTGTTAAGAGGAATGGTGAGTGGCATTGGAAAGGACAACGGTCTGCTCTTGGGTGACTTCAGTGAAGTCACCTCATTGCTCTGCACCTCAATTTTATTTGTTGCTGAAGAGGATGACCTGGGTATTGAACTTTTTAAAATACTGTTGCTGTTCAGTCTTTTCTTCCCTCATCATCCAGCAAGCCAAAATTTCTCATATTACAAGAGAGAAAGTGTGAGAAGAGCTCCAAAGAAGTTTCTCTACCTGCAGAAAGTCTAATTTATCCCATAAGAAAATCTTAAACCCATAAGAAAACAATTCAATGCTTTAAACCCTTTCTTTAGAATAGGCAAAGAAAATTTCAAGGCCTTGGGAGTGCACAACTGTCCTCATCACTTTTATTTATGGATATTGAAAGTTCAGGTCATAAAGGGTGATGGTGGAAAGACTGTTATTATTTCCCTTTTATTCCTCAGAACAAACCAATCTGTGCTGAGAGGCACACAGTGACACTGGGAAGGTGCCATGTAATGGAAATATGTCATCAAAAGATGATGAATACATGTAATTAACTGCAGGAGTACACAGCCAAGATCATGTAAATCTACAGACAGAGGCATCAGAGTGCTCAGGTTCAGATCTGCCCTTCTGCCCAGTCTCACCCTGTGCTATTTCCAGTGCCATAGGGATGATGAATGAAAAATTCCTAATGTGCTCAGAACATAAATACAAAGAGCTGTCTTTACAGTATAATGTTATTTCTTACAGTTAAGAGCCTGCATCTGCAATTCCCATCTTTTCAGAAAATGGGCTTGGTACTTAACTCTACCCACATGCACAAGACCTACTGAACAGTTTATACCTAAATATTTTGTCAGATGGCACCCAAGAGAAGGCAAGCAGAACTCCTCAGAACATCCCCACTCTGAGACAGAAATCTCTATTCACACTGCAGGGAGTGTTTAACCCAAACAGCCTTTCTCATCTGTGGCACATCCATCCAGCTGACAAATGACAAAAAATGAAGAGGCCACCTCCTGCCAAATGCAGCAGAGAAGGAGACCTGCAGTGTTCAATCAGCTCTCTGTGTCCCTGGCTTGAGTAAAACTGCTTTGCAAGACCCTTGCCACCATTTTTCCAGTCTGGTTTTCTCCAGACCAGGCTAACTTTAGCCTTTCTGAGATGATGTTTGCTAATCTGAAATCGATAGAACATCCTCCTGAAGACTGATGGCAATTCTGCACCAGTGTCACCCTTGAAGCTTTTCTAAAGCATGAGAAAAATGAGCTGTACACAACCCAAATATGGAGAAATGGAGACACATTTCAAGGCATGAACACAAGGACAAAGCTAGTGGGAGCTTTGGGTGTAAATCACGGTTTTGGTTCTGAGTTAGACAGAGGTGGGAGTTCTGCCAGCCTAATTCAGAACTGTCCATTTCATCCAGGACCACCTGAATAAGACAATCTCTTCTCTTGAGAATTAATTGATTCACTTGTCCTCACTTTTATTAATCCAGGAAGCAAAAATGACATCCAGGTGACACAACAATACTCATGGGGGTAAAGCTTGTGCTGTAAAAAGCTTATCATTAATTTGACACCATATTAAGGGGTAGGGAAAAGGAATGTACACTTAAGAGACACATATCAGATGTTTCCAGTGACAATAATGTTTGTAGCATCCCTGTCACACCTATGGAAATAAGCAGAGATGTCCAAATCAGGGTTATGATTTCATTTTGTCATAAGCAAACAGACAGGGATATGAAAAAATTCCTTTGTAATACAGAAATCTCTGCAGTAGGAACAAGAAACATGGAAAAAAAGAGAGCCCATGAACACTTCTGGTAACAAAAATATTCACTTTTGCAATTGAATAACACCAATACCTACACACTGGGGCCTGCACTCAGAATTTGTCTAGGCTAGCTGCTACTGTAGACACAACACAATAAACCTCCCAGGTTTACCCTAAGGGTTAATTTGGGCAAATGATCTTTCTCCATGTGCAGCTCCATTCCTAATTCAGAAGATAAAGACTTTATTAGTATGAACATGGATGGGTGGTCTAAGCTTAGACAACAGAGGCCATGGCACTGCTATAATTTGAAGATGCATTCTGAGAGCAGTGGACACATCTCAGAGTGAGCTGCACTCCTGAAACTCCTGGCCATGGTCTGGCATTGCAGCAGAAAAGCACAAATTTTGTTTTCTTCTGTCTCCTCTCCGTGTGCTAGGGGTTAACATGAGAGACTTTACAATTGCAAAATAAATGACACATTATTAAAAGAAGTATTTGGAGTATTAGAAGACACAGAACCTTATGGCTGCCTTCCAGTACCTAAAGCGGACCTACAAGAAAGATGGAGAGAGACTTTTGGCAAGGGGAGATGGCTTTAAACTGAAAGGAGGCAGGTTTAGATTAGATACTAGGAATAAATTCTTTACTGGAAGGATGGTAAGACACTGGCACAGGTTTCCCAGAGAAGCTGGGGATGTTCCATCCCTGGAAATGTTGGAGGCCAGGTTGGATGGGGCTCAGAGCAGCCTGGTCCAGTGGAAAGTGTTCCTGCCCTTGGCAGGGGGTTGGAATGAGGAGTGGCCTTTAAAGTCCCTTCCAACCCAAACCATCCTGTTATTGGTTCCATAAGTTCAACAAGAACAATCTTCTTCCTCTCTTCAAACTTTTCCTTTTGCTACCCATTCTCTCTGCAAGTTTAACACAAGTTTTTCGTGGCAAACTGACAATCCAAATAAAAATATTCAAGCAAAGTGAGGGTGAGGATGAAGATCTCTCCTCTGGTACCAGTTGGTGCTCTGTGAGTCCCCTGCATATTTTCCTCTTCTAGGGCCTGTTCATAATTAAATGCCCAGCCCTGACTCAACAGACCTGACACAAACCCTCCTGTGCATCCCTCACTGAGGTTGTTTAAGTCTCTGTCATGGTGTTTCTTTGAATTCAGCTGGATTTAACTCAGGAGGTGCCTGCTCCAGTTTGGTGTGCTGCAACTAGGCAAAAAAATGCAGCCCAAACAACTCTCAATTTTCATGAACAGTGAGTTACAAAGATATTTTTCATGATCTAGTAAGACAAGCATAGGGTTGGTGAACCAGGAGTAACTGCATTAGCCATGAAGCAACTCAGGTGAGAGTTAGGAGCCTGATTTTTGTCTCACAATGACTTTTTTGATCCATGATTTCAGTGGTGACAAGTTCACATCCCAGTTACCTCCCTAAGGCAGCACTCTGAAAAGAGAAAGCAAATTTTTGCTCGTGATAATTAAGTTTTTTGATTAATCATTAGGCTTTCTGATTATAATTAAGTTTTCTGATTATAATTAAGCCTTATGCATATATTTGTATATGGAAATAAATATTTGCATAAACAAAGAAAGTGAAGTTGGTCTACACCTTATTGGTACCTAGTTGTTATGCATTATAGGAGTCAGAAGAAATATTGCATTGCTGTGTTTACTTTGAAAACACCAGCCCATCTTTCCTTTTTCTTTTCATGCCTGGTGTCATTTACATGATTAAATCACTCTTTAATAAATTTTTGATAAGCAACCACTATTACCTTGTGCTAAACTTTCTCCTCAGTAATGCAGATTTATGTATCTAGGGTGAATAAGAATGGTTGAAAATGGAGGTATGCCCTTCAAAAAGATATATTGTACTTTTACCCTGTAATTCTGGGATCAATACATTATTAACTAGTTTACTGCTGAAGATTTGTGGTATTCATTTATTTTTTACCAGGACTAGACAAATTTACAGTATCCCCTAAGTGCTAATTTTGCCCTACTCATAAAGATAAAAAAGTGCCAACAAAGAAAGGTTTTTGCACGAGAATCTTTTTATTTCCTCTTACACAATGAAAATTCTGTTATAATATTTAAATATTGTCTTGGTGGAGCTCACACAGGCTGTGAGGATTTGACTCTTCAGCTGCTGTCCCCCTCTGTGCCTAATCCACTGATGTGCCTGATCACATTTGAGTGGCAGATGATGAGGGAGAACCATTTCCTGATGCTCTTTCCTCAAAAAAAAAAAAATGTGTAGGAGGTCCCTGAGCTGAAAGCAATGAGAATTCAGAGAATCTGCTGGAAAAGCTCCATTGTCTGCTTTCCCTGGTGTCATCCTGTGGGGAAAGCCCAGCCCAGGCAGGAATGGCTGGATCCAGAGGGATTTGCCTTCCCATCTGCAGCAAAAGGACACAACCATGTCCCTCCTCTGCAGCTGCTCAACTTAAACTCTTTTTATGTGAAAAGGGGCAAGGCAAAGCTGTGACTGCTTGGGGCTGGGGTGCTCACAGGGGAGCAAGCTGGAGACACCAGCAAGGGCGAGTGGTTTGCTGCTCTCTGCCAGCAAAGCTGGGCTGTGATTTACAGCTCTCCTGGAGAAATGACTCCTGGGTTCACAGGGCTGGGACTCTGAAAGATCTGGAGAGCCTGGCTGGCTGCCTGCTGTTTGTCAGAGCTGTCAGGAGGATGTGGCTTCTGGAGAAAGGTGAAACTTGCTCCTGTGCCACGGACACATGGCAGCCAACAGATGAGGCAGCTGCAGTGAGAGATTAAAGAAAAGCAGATTCTTTCATCTCCAGTGCTCTGCTCTAGTTTGAAAACACAGAGAGAGTGGGTGTATTTTTAGTTTCCTATTCTTCCTTTGAGGTGTCTCCTTTCTTTTTTCTTTTCTTCTGCTTCACTTTCACTGAAAATGCAATGCAAATAGGTCTGCAAATATGACAGAATTGTTTCATAATCATCACAAAATCCAGGTGCTTGTGCTGTTAGAAACTGGTGCAGCAAGATATGTCTGTGCCCTTTTGATTATATTTACCAAACCTCAGAAATTACCTGAGTGATAAAGCCAAGGCATCAAGTTTGAATGCACATCCTCCAAAAAACTGAGCTTGGAACTTTTAGCTCAGCTTCCAGTGCAAATCAAAATTCTTCTATTTAACTGACAATCACAGTGAGATAACACAGCAAAACTGGCTTTATTCTAGCAGTTTCAAGAAATAAAATACCCAGAAATGCACCAGTGTATTATTTTCCTTTCCTGTTCCATCAAAGTAACTTAAGCAGCACCTTTCTCTCTTTCTTACTTTTTTTATTTGGTTTTTTTTTCTTTGTTTTGTTTGTTTGTGTTTTTTTCTGTTTTGGTTGTTTTAGTTTTTGTGTTTTTTTTTTTTTTTTTCATTTAGCAAGCTGCTGACACACCTGCTGCAATTAGACCATTGCTGAAATTCAGGAACTCAGAGAAAGGTCTCTTGCCATCCAGCAAGTCTGAATGAAGCTTTCTTTTCAAGTCAAGGAGTTATTTTTTTGTGCTACCTTCTCCTGTAGAAAGAATGGGAAAGATAAACCTGTGTACAAACAGCACATGAGAAAGGAAAAAAAATCTTTAAAGTCTGTGCTCAAAATCTTCAGAACATTAATTTATAAAGGTGATCTGAGACCAGAGGTAGTCACAGTGACTCAGCTAATGGGTGCCCATAAATTCAAATTCCAAATTCTTATTTTCCCATTTTTCTGCTCCTCAGGTTTTGGTAAACCCCAAGCAAATGTAGTTTGCCACTGGCATCCTTGTGAAATCTGCAGCACACTGGGCTATAGTCAAGGCCCCCTGGGACATGCTTACCCCTCTGATAAATAAACAGAAACCCAGTGTGCATAGAACACAAGGGACAAGAAGGATTTGGGAGTGGTCCTGCTTGGGATGCCAGCCCCAGTGGAAGGAGAGCAGTACCCAGGATGGCAGGCTGTGATGGGAGGGGTCCCAGATGAGCAGAGTGTGACCAGGGCAGCCTGCACTGCCATCCTGGGCACCTGGCTCTGACTGCACTCAGCTGCTGGGCTGGGCTTACAAGGGGACTTCCCTCTCTGGGTTTTCATCTGCACCTTTCACCTTGGCTCAGGTGAGCATCTGTCCCTTAGCAGAGCACAGTGGCCATGGGCACCTTCAACACTTCTAAATTCTCTGCTGCTTTCCTCCCATGCAGAACAACTTCCACACTTTTATCTGCTGTTGTTAGTAGAGACAATTTCTCCATTAATATGAATAAACTTTTTAAAATTTTTTTCTTCAAACCCCATTGCAGCAAACATTGCTTTAGAATGAAAGGGGTTAGTAAAAAAAAAAAAAAAAAAAAAAAAAAAAAAAAAAAAAAACTTTTCTGGCTAACTCCAGTGAAGGTGGATGCTCTCCTTATCCCAGTCTCACCAAATAGAGGCAAAAACCATCCCAAACTCTGTGCCAGTGTTTTCTGCAATGAGGAGGCTGGATACCACAGCATGTATCCTTCTCCTGTTTTGTGGTAGCTGGGCACAGAGCTCACTCTGTGACCAGGAAAAGCCAGAAGCAGGATAGCTGCTGGTGACCAGAGCTGTGGCTCATCCATCCTTCCCCAAGCACAGTATGTGCACAAGGTCCTGCCCTCTGAAGAGTTCTTTGGTTTGGCCCAGAGCTCTCTGGTGCCAGGGCTGGGTGTCCTGTGAGTGTCAGGAGAGGGAAAGATGCACTTCACTGCCAGTGACAGATGGTGCTCACAGCACAGTACCTGTCCCAAACACTCCTCCCTTTTCCTTCCCCTTCATGGGCTGTCTTCACCTGAGGCAATGTTGCTGACAAGGAGTTTGTTTGCTTTGCTGCCTCCTGATCTGTAGCAGAAAGTGTTTGCTCACTCCCAGGCTCACCAGGCTTGGGGCTGGGAGCAGCCTCCAGAGCACAAACAAACCTGCAAGTGCAAATGGAGGGCAGGCAGAAATCATTGTATTTCCATCCTTAAATGCACCACTGAACAAAGACTGTTGTGTGGAGGGTGATCATGGGCAGGGCTGGGGAGTGATGTCCCCCAGACCCCAATGAGGATACAGCAAAGGTGCCACAATTAATGTTTGGCCACTGATTTCTGCCAACCTGCTTGAAACTGGGTGATTGTGCCTGTTTGTGTAGATTTTGAGGGGTTTATTAATCTTCAGTATGAATACTCACTGAATCCAATCCCAGCTTCTAAAAAAAAAAATGAATCATTAAAAATGTCTATAAAAAGATACTGTTTTCAAAGCACAAGTCTGAGAATTTGAAGGAATCTGCACTTGCACTTTCCTTCAAAAAGTGTGTGAGGTCCTGAAGGGACATTTGGAAATGACCACAGTGCTCACTCATCTCTTGGAAGCCATCAGGCCAAAAGAATGGAGCATCTGTTTCCAAAAAGGAATAAAGCACAAGGTGCTTGGTACTTGGGCATCAGAGGGAACTTTAACGTGATTTTTCATGTGCACTCCATGAAGAGCAGCCACCATGAGTACTGGCAACCACAGGTACAAATCTAGCAATTTATAAATGAGAAGCAATTATTTCCTTTTGAAGGGAAATTGAAAACCCATTTCAAACCCATATTTTATTTTGAAACAGCTATTGAAATACAGCTGGAAACTCAAAACTCACTTTCCCTGAAGTTAGCAGCAAAGGCTCTTACAGTGGATCTTATGGCAGGCAGGGATTTGATGCCATCTAAAATACCCAGATCACATCACAGGGATCACTGTGAATGATTCTTACATTAATAAGGCCAGTCTGATTCAAAGCTTGACAGATTAGATAACAAACTTGCATGGAATATACCTCAAGTAATAATTCTTTTCCTGCTTTGCTGAACAAAACAGCAAGGCAGAAACAGAATATTTCAGCTCACAGAGGGACAGGCTTAACAGTTTTTTTGCTATTTAGCTCCAGACTTTGGAGCAAGAGAAAATTATTTATTATCTCAGCAGCCAATTGATCCCCTTTCCCTATCAAAATGTACTATGTGCCTGTCACCAAAGGATGTTTCCCATCCACAGTGGGTGGAGACTCTGTCAATATACACACACCCTTCTCAGTATGTATATATATCTATTTAAACCACTTTTCCAGAAAGTGGAAGGAAATCCTGAGCTCCCAGGGACAGTGCAGAATCCAAAGACTCAGTGAATTCTTTAAATTCACTGTGTATTACTGAGGACTCTGCAGAATATCCATGTTTTGAAGCCCATGGTGCAAACACCGTGGGTCTTCCCTATGAAGTGTCCAGATTAAACTTGAAGGGAATGTATCATCTTTAAAAATACATCATGAAAGCACTTCCCTCAGTCAAAGACACTGGATCTCAGTTTATGGAGCATTTTAGCCAGGAACAGCTGCTCCTTAGCAAATTGTTTTCTTCAACAGATAAAGGACATTATAATTTATTAGTTTTATGTGAGGGAATGTCAGGGGAGCATTTTGCAATGATTCAGCAGTGAAAAATTAACTCTGATTATATTGCTGTTTTAGTGACAATCCCAGGGTTGTCAAAACCACTTTTGATTCCCCTGACACGAGGTGACACCAGCTACTCATTATGTAAGACCCACATTCAAGCCCTGAGCCTGAAATTGAATGAGGACTTATAAATAATGTATCAATAAGGTAAATTATGCAAGAAATCATTCCAGAAAGTGTCTGAACTCATCAACAAATTAGATAACAAGGAGGTCTTTTTTCTACTAACTTAAATAAGCAAATTGAAATGGGATTTCTTCAAGAGCCTCCTCAGCATTTTCTTGGGAGATACATGGGATTTCTAAGTAATTTCTTTAAAGCCAGGATTTGCAAAGCCTGTCACCATTGACCCACCCAGCAAATCATCATTTTATTTTCTCTCATGCAATACACTTTGATGCTTTTTTTCCCCTGTTGGTCACTGGACCAGCTGGCACTGTGGGGGAGTCAGTGTTTGTTTGTCAGTGTTTGTTCTCTTCTTCCCTTCTGGACTGAATAAGAGAGGTGGGAGCATCTCTGGGGCGCCACAGGGGGACCAGGCACAGGGCTGGAGGTGTGAGCAGCAGCCTGTGTGCTCTCTGAGGCTGTGACCCTGAGAAGGCAGCAGTGCTGAGGGGCACCCCAGTGACCTTGCTTCTGGCTTTGAGTGCCATTGCCTGGCCAACACACAGGATCTCCTCTCTAAGAGCCTTTTCAGAGAGATTTGAGCATCTTGTAGGTTCATAACCTTATCTCCCTTTTGCATTTAGGGAGAATGATCATTTCTTTATGAGAGGAGAAATTCAGTGCCCATCTCTGCAAACCATTCTGCACAGTGAGCTTGGACTCCTTTTCAAGGCAGACAGCTTAAAATACTCAGCAAAGATTATTTCCAGGTATCAATTAATATATTTAGTTTAAACACTCAAATTACTTCTGTTAAACAAATACAGCTACTGTTGTTACAATCCCAAAGGGAGGTTGGAAGTTCAGGTGTGTTTCTCCTTATTCTACTGACAGAAACACTCCAGCTGACTATTGACACTGAATTAACAGTAGGTACCCAAATCCCTCTGCAGTTTGGTGGAGAAACACTCCACATGCTGTGGATCCCAGGGATTTGAGTGAAGGATGCTGTGCAATGCCAGGAGGGAGCAGTGCCTCCTCTTCTGACTGCTCTTCCCATAGGAATTGAAGTTCCAGGTCTTCCCAGCCTCCCCAGGGTCACTCTGCTGGGAAGGCTTTAAGAGAAAAGAGTTAATTTGCTTGATTAAAATAAAATAAAATAAAATAAAATAAAATAAAATAAAATAAAATAAAATAAAATAAAATAAAATAAAATAAAATAAAATAAAATAAAATAAAATAAAATAATAGTAATAGTAATAATAGTAATAGTAATAGTAATAGTAATAGTAATAGTAATAGTAATAGTAATAGTAATTATTACTATTACTATTACTATTACTATTACTATTACTCTTATATTTAGGGTAAGATGAGCAAATTCACTTAGTTACTTGTAAACAAATGGTTTGCCATTCTAGATATCTACTTCAGGATGAGAAAAAATCATCCTCTGGAAATACATATTTGTCTGTGCCAACTCTGCAAATAATCCAAGGTGATTCAGATTTAGACAGTGAAATTTTAGATGAAGGAAACAGGTGAGATGAACCCAATCCAAGAGGACAGAACAATTGTCCATGTGATTAGCAACTAACAACGACAAAAATCAAATTTTGGTTCAACAGCTGATTTCATTGGTAGCCTTTTCCTTAACACTCAAGGAGAGAGGTGTTGTCAGAGGTTTGCATTATAAATGTGTGGCTGAGCTGGTGGTCACATATAACCATATTTCTCCCATGACATGCAGTGCTCTCAGCTGCACACACTGACATTTTTGAAGCTGCTGGAATAATGGATGGCAACAGGGGAAACATTTGTGCTAAATGGCCTGTGGTAATTGTGGCTCTGAATGGAGCTAATAATCATCACTGTGCTGCAGTGTCTTGGAAGAACATCTTCCCAGCTTATCTAATACTGTAAAAATGAGATTCTTGGGCTTCATGAAGGGAGATTGCTCCTCATCTGTGAGTTTTATATGGGTGGGATTGATGTCCTGATCCACTGTTTCCATCTCATCTCTGTCAGCTTGCTGCTGGTCCAGGGAGCAATGAGGCACAGCCAAAGTCCCCCTTCTAGACAAGCATCTGCACTGCTAGAGGTAATTTCAAACCTCATGTAGATTCCAAATCTCTTCTCAAACTCAGCTCATGCAGTACAGCTCTGATGACTCTGGTACAGTCACACCTGATCCATGGCAGCAGAAACAAGTAGAGAAGAACATGACACATACAGAATTTTTTTTCACCTGTGTTATAAATTTCATTTATCTGTAAATCCATAGTGTTTCACAGGACTGAGCATGGTCTTATTTTCTCAGTTCCCCTTAGACCTCAGCAGAGGGGGATCCATAGGTTAGTCCAGAATTATTCTTTGTAAAATTCCTCCATGGGATTTTCCAGATTTTCTCTGCAGCAGCCATTTTAAAAGTGCTAAAATTGGCTGAACTGCAAGGTGTTTGTCAGAAAAATATTGCACTTCTTTGTAAAAATGCCCTGTTTGTTTTAGTGAGGGAAGGTTGCCCTTATAACCAAATTCATGGTCTGATGGGGATTTCTTTTGTGTGAGAAAATATGGTGACCAAGATATTAATATAGCTCCCAGTGTAGGAACTCCACAGTTCTGAACATAAGTTTGATTTGCAATGGAAAAGCTGCCAGACTGACAATAGAGTGCTTTTTAATAACAGCTCTTTCTCCAGAAAATTTAAATGGAAATGGTAATTGTTTTCCTAATTCAAAACCCTCATTTAGCCTTGGTGTAAGAAGGAAAGCCTTTAGCTCAGCTTCCTTTCTTCACTGTGTGCAGAGAGCAGATGCAGAGATCTGAGACAGTTCTAATGCCTTGAGAGCAGAGCAAATCCACAGGGAGATGATTCCCCTGTATTTTCACCTCAATGTATAAATATGACAGCATTTAGTTTCCTCATTAGGCTCATTTTCTTATTATTTCCTCTTTTCTCTGCTATAAGAAAAACAGATATCTTTGCTCCTGGAAGGAAACAAATTAAGTTATTGCAGCTGTATTTTCAAACTTTAAGTCCAGCACAATCAGCTCCCATGGGAGTTAGTTTTCCACCTTAGATATTAATTAATTAAAATAAGTGTAAGCAGCTGAAATAAAAGCATTACATAATTGTTTCTCTGATTCTGCTGTTGATGTCACCAAAACCATCTCTTCATGCATATCTGCATTTTTAAATACAACTCATATGACTGTGAGAAATTACCAAATGAAAAGTATTTCCTGGGAAAAAATAGTTTTAAAACAGGTTGAATGAAAAAAAAAACAAATAAACAAGCACAAACCACCCTCCCCCCCAAAAAAAAAAAAAAAAAATCAAACCAGTCTTAAAAGAGTTTAAGTGACAAAAAAATCCCACTACATTTATTTATGTATTGCAAGCAAGAAAAGGCCCTTCCAGGGTTTCAGCTATTTCCTGAGCTTGCTATCTGGGCAGTGGGAATGGAAGCATTTGTTCCAGCTGAACAGCAGGAAACAAGCAGAATTTATCAGCAAAGGAGAAGCATGAATTCAGCTCCACATTAAATTTGCTTTCCTTGAAGTGAAGGAGCCACAAGGTTTATTGCCAGACCATGCCAGTGGCCTCCAGGCCAGAGAGTGGGTCCTCACTTATTAATAGCAGAAAAATGTGATTCTGTTTTCTGAGAACTGCTCTCTTTTTTTTTTTCCCCTCCATATCAGGCACCTCTGTTTGATTTCTCCTCATGTTTCCACCATGAGCAGGGATCACATCAGGCATCAGCTGCCTCCTCCCAGTACCCCTGTCTGGCTCTAGCTCTCCTTGTGCCAGGAGCAAAGATTCAGGTTGCTTTGGCTTGTTTGGGATGGGTTTGGTTGTTTTTTTTGTTTGTTTGTTTTTTGTGGTTTTTTTGTTTGTTTGTTTGTTTTGTTTTTTGGGGTTGTTGTTGTTGTTTTTGGTTTTTTTGGTTGTTTGAGGTTTTTTTTATGATGAAACAGCACAGAGATGAGTGTAAAGGACAAAGGATCTGTCTCCAAACCTCTGCTCTCTATCAGGTGCTCCCTTAAGAAATTAAAGTAAAAAGATAACAAAAGAAGAAGAAAGAGAAGCAATGTAGCATCACAAGAGTCCCAAAACAAGCAATGGCTCTGGTGACAAGAAGAAATGAAGGAGACACAGCTGCTGACCTTGTCCCTAGCACACTTCAGAGCTCTGTGCTCCCTGAGGTGGCTTGAAGACACATTTATTGTTATTTTCTGTGCGTATTCCAGCTCAGTATTGCCAGGGCCATTGCACCCCATTGAGCTTTGTTTTGGTAGCAGGAAAATCAGGGCAGGTGTTGAGAGCTGTGGCACTGGCTTGAGGATATGGGTGGGACATCCAAGCAGACAAAGCTCCCAGGGACAGCTCTGGAGCATGGCATGAAAAGGCTGGAGCCAAACTCAGTTTGATGTTGAATATACAGCCCAACATGTGTTTTGTTCCCTGGTTTATGATTACCCTGAGCCCTGCCTAGGCTGTGTCTGCTCAGTGGCATCTTGAGATGGGACAAAGCTGCCCTAGGCATGTACTGGCAGTTATGTAGCATGAAAAATCAGTGGTGCATGGCCCTGGCTCATACCTTGGCATGATTTTCTAAGCAGTGTAGTTGTATCCACAGAGAAGCAAGATCTGAAATAGGAGAGGCAAACAGTTTGGACATGGGTGGAACAAGACACAGCTTAGGCAGTGAACTGCAGCTGGGTGAGAAGATTAATGTGGTTCTCATCCCCTGAAGACAAGGTAAACACATAACATGCAAGAAAATAAAAGGAGTTGTGTGACACACAAAAGAGAAACATTGGGTGAGATGAAGACCATGGCATAATGGAAGCCAAGGAAAGCAAAAGAGGGAGCAAATTTAGGAACAAAAATAAAAAAAAAAAAAAAATTAAAAAAAGAGAGAGAGAGACTGAGATCAGAAATCAGAATTTCAATCCCAAATCACCCATATTCCTAATATTGCTTTAAAGCAGCACTATATTTACTTTTTCTTCCCTCCACCCTGCCTACCATATTCATCAGCCACACAATCTTCCCTTGCATCCCCTTTGGTCAGGAAATTGAAGGAGTATTGATGTGCAGACCTCTCTTTCTCAGTGAGAAGAAGAGTGTACAGCAGCTCTTATTCAGCAGTATGTTTTCTCTTAAAGATCCTGTGCTCAAGGATTTTTTGTGCATGATGCAGTTAGCACAGGGTGAAGTAACTGCACAGGAGGAAAGTTCCATAGTTACAGAATTACAGATGCACCTGGAGAATTCCCCATCTGGTCCAGTAATGTTTGGTACCTTTTTCTTTTCCTTTTCTTCCAATAACTGAGAAATCAAATTGTCAATAAGCTGAATTTCCTGTATTTTAGATGCTGCACATCAATCCATTGAAGATTACAAGCTGAGGATGTAGAGGGGAGGCAGATGCCACAGTAAGGCATTTGTCAAATGATGCACCTGCTTTCTGTCACACTGTCAAACCCAGAGGGTGCAAGAGGAAACAAATCTGAACAATAACTTCCCTCCCACACACTGTATGTGTGCTGGTGCTCAGGAAGATCCTAAGTGCTGCATTAGGGGGAGGAAAGTCTATTAGGAAAAGGCAGACACTGGACAGTTCAGGCCAAAAAATGTTTGGACAAGGGTCTTGTGACTGTGAGTGGTCACATCCTCCCTTCCCAAAGGCTGCCCCTAACCTGAGGGTGCAGAAAGCTCAGAAACATACAGATATTTCAAAGGTGGGTGTCAAGAGGATGGTTCCAGACTCTCTCCAGTGATGCCCAGCAAGAGGAGGAAGAGCAGTGCCCATAACCTGAAGCACAAGAAGTTCCACCTCAACATGAGGAAAAAATCCTGTTCATGGGTGATGGCAGAGCACTGGAAGAGTTGCCTAGGGAGGATGTGGAGTCTCCCTCTCTGGAGACATTCCAAACCCACCAGGACACATTCCTGTCTCACCTGCTCCAGGTGACCCTGGCCTGGCAGGAAGGATTGACTGGATGGTCTCAGAGGTCCTTTCCACCCCAACAATTCTGTGATTCTGTGATCATGGCTCACAATTTCTTCCATGTCTAAATTTACACTTCTTTAGGAAGTTGCAACCCAGAGATTCACCTCAGGCACTTCTCAGCATCCAGAGCAGATGTTTGCTGTCCCCAGTGACCTGCAGACTGCACTTGCCATGGGAGAGGATCCAAATCTGTTAGAGCCAGTAGAAATTTAAGCAGGGGGACCTGTGTGTACTTCACTCACCCAAGATGTTGGAAGGACATTGTCCAAATTCATCTTAAACTCTGCCTCCTAAAATGCTTGAGGCATTGACAGCCTCTCCAAGAATGCTGTTCCTGTGTTCAACCACCCTCTTGTGAAGAAATGCTTCCCAATGTCCAGTGTGAACTTGCCCTGGCACAGTTTTGATCCATTCCTGTCCCGTCCTGTCCCTGCATCCCTGGAGCAACAGTGGAGGAGGTGACTCACACTGGAGCCACCGGGGGCAAGTGCTGCTGCAGTGGATGGGAGGCTTTTCCTTCATGCCCAGGGAAAGCCTCTGGGTGCTTGAGAAGGCACAAAAGTGCAAACAACCATTTCACTAAAATGTAGTGCTGGTTCAAGGGCTAAAATCAAAGCAGGGATTTTCAGAGTTCTCTACAGCATTTTTAGCACATGCTGTGTTTGAGATAATTACACAATTTAGAAAGACTGTACATAACAAGTGTATTTCTTCTGAAACTCCTCAAACTCAGCAGAAACTGTGTGGATAGATGGAACTGAAACAAAGGGTTATCTTTCATTCATGAAATCATCAATACAGCTGACACTTCAGAACAGTCTGTGAGAGTCTGTGAAAATGGCTCTACATGTTACTATCCTCCTGCACAAGAGTACAGCAACCTGTAAACTCTCAGATACCTTTCAGCATCTCCAAGAGATGGTCAAACATCTATTTTATAGGTCTTGAGGGAAAATAAAGGGCAGGGATGTGACAGGTTCATCACCAAGGCAGTCACATTAACTATAAGGTAATTTTCTCTTTTGTTTGCATCTTTTATATGTACAAGAAGGTTTGACTTGCAATAAAAGGCTGAGCAGAAGTATGAGAACACATTTCATTCACAAAAAATAAAATCCTATTTTTCTTTCTTCATCTAGTCCCTCCAAGGAAAAAAAAAAAACACCAAAAAATCCAGAACATTCAGAAATCAAAAGTCTTGAGGCCAGGATATTGTCCTGGGAACTAGACAATCCAACACAAACCCTAACTGGGAGATTTCAGAGGGTGGATTTGAACCAGCTTGGATGTGGCCAGTGCCCAGCCACTGACAAGGTACATTATCAATCACTAAGGAAATAAATACCTTCCTGCCTTAAACTGGAGCAGCTAAACTAGACAAAGTACTTGCTAAAGCAGTATCTGCCCCTCTTCAATCTCCTGCTGCAAATGAGAATCCACACCTCCATCACCTCCTAACCAGGGACATTTGTTACACCCTGGTCAGCCATTCAGCCCTGCCTGTTGGCACAAGGATTACAGCCTATTTTTTGGGGTTTTTTTTGTTTGTTTGGTTGGTTGGTTTTTTGTTTTGTTTTTGTGAGATACCACTTGTTTTGTAATTAAAAAAAAAATAAATAAAGCATTTAAACAAACAAATAAACAGCCTGGCTCTCCACTGCCTTGTCCCCTCAGCTTGTTTGCACCCTCTGGCAGCTCCACAGAGCAGAAGTGAAGTGGCACTGTTTGGGAGACAGAGGATGTGGAGGATCAGAGCCATGACCCACAATGGAGGTTGGCATAGTTCCACTGAAATCAATATGGAGCTCCAATGACTGAGCCAGTGACAGCTCCTGTGAGCTGAGGTCTGCTGGCAGCTTTCTGTGCAAACCCTTTACCATGTGCCATCCATTCCTCTAGACCTTTCTGAAATGGGCCAGAGGGTTTCAGGGCTCCTTGGTGCCCCTGCTCCCCCACACAGTCCATGCACACCTCTAGGCTCATTCCTGCTCTTACCCTGTCCTGCACTGTGCTTATCTCCAGGAGCCAGAATGGTATATTTGTACCAGAAAAAATGCTGCCTATTGTCTGTTTGGCCCCTTCTCCAGCCACACCTGTGTTTTCTCACAGTGTTATCACAGTGATCCTTGCTTGGCTCCACAGCTATCCCTCTGTCCATGTTTGAGACACACATTATCCCCCTTTTCTACAAGGCTTCTACCTGACACATTGAATCTACCCAAGCATTCCTCGAGCTGATGGCAGTCATTTTAGCAGAAGTTTACTCTCTCACCAGAGCCTGAAACAGCAAGGTCTCCACCAAGCTCTGGTGTGAGTTGCACTGCCTACATGCACAGCAGTCAGGAAAGGATCTTTCTGTGTTGCTAAATTCTCCATTAAACCCCAGGGAGAAGACAAATTGCTCCATATCTGCATCTCCACCACCAGTGGTTACCCCAGAGGACAACCACCTCCAGCACCAGGGGGTAGAGAGCTGCCCACACTCAAATAGTTTCTAAACAACTCCTCAAGTTCATCTTCTTCCCTTGGAATTGGATTTCCTGATGGTTCAAGCCAGGAGTGGTTCTCTGTGACTTTAGGGGTTCACTGAATCCTAATAATTAGGGGAAAAGAAAGAATATCTTTACTAGAAACTAAAATACTCTGTGCAAGGAAAAGTATCTGGTATATGGAGAGCTTTCCAATACCACTGATGAAGGGCTAATCAAATCCAACATATGTCCCAGCCCTGGGGAATTTCAAAATGCAAACACAAGTGTATTTCTATAGTTGAGAGCATCAGGAGTGGTTAACAGGGATATGTGATGAGCTTTCTCCTTGTTAGAGTTCATAAATTAGTTCAATTCTGGAATCTCACTCACAGCAACCACAGCATATCCTGGGTTTATAGTCACCTATTCTTGATAAACTTTCAGTCTTGTATGTCCTACTTAAAAGCTATGCTCTATTTCACCCATAAGCTCTGGGATTCAGCACAGGAATTTCAGGATGAAATTCTATGGCCTGTGTTGTCAGCCTGGATGAACATAATAAACTTTTCTGGCCTTAAATTATTTGTGGGGCAATTAGTGTAAATCTGAATAGGTTTAAAAAAGTCACTGGATTCTATGAATTTACACCAGCTGAGAACATGCCCTATTTTTTCTTCAGTGGTTTGAACCAGGATGACAAAACTGGTAGAAGCAGACAGTGAGCTGGCCAATTTGTATCCTGGGAGATAACCAAGGAGTGACCCTTTCTGATCCAGATGGTAATTCAGCCCGTTTTAGAAGCAGAGGTTTTTTTCTCTCTCACTTTGATTCAGAATTTGTCAGTCCTTGTGGGGAGGACAAGGCTGGAGGCAGGTGCTCAGAAAATCACATTAAATTATGCACAGCAGAAAATCTGCAAAATGTACTTCAAAAGCTGGAAACTCACTGTGTGTGACTGACAATTGCAGAGAGGCAGGATCCTAATTTCCAGATTAACTATTTCATCAATTAAAACTGCATTTGAAATCCTTTCTCATTTGTCTGCCAATCTGTGACTGCTGCTGATACAAAGCCATCACCAGAATAGAAACCAAAGTGCATATTTGATGCCATATGCATATGGCAATCTACACTTTTTCCAAGCACAGTAGTTCCAGCTAATTAGTTTTATAATGTATTTGCATTAGTTTGTAGAATTCCATGGTTCCTATTAAACAGAGACAGGTAATGGAATGAGAAAATTAAGCAAGTCCTGCTGCATGCTGAGTGTTTACAAAATTGAGAGGGCAAGATTGATGGTTAAGATAATGTGGTAGCAAGAACAAAACACCTCCAGCTGATACACTCAATTCTCAACACATTTTGCAAATGCAGTTCAGCCCCCAAACCCTTCATGAGTCCAGCTCCCTCCTAAGGGTGCTTCCCAATCCCTAAGATCCAGGCTTTGTTGTTGCTGTGCTAAGCTCTGGCATATTTTGCTTAAATCCAAGATAAAATTTCAGAGACTCTAATGACAAGCTGTGAGCTGAGGAAGTCCAGTGGCATCTCCTTTGCTAAAAGGAGATGAATTATGGCTGTTTTATTACCGAAAACCACATCTGCAAGAGAAGTGGAACTGAAAGCCAATGGCACAAACATTCACCCTTGCAAAATACATCCAGCCCTGCTTTGCTCTCTGCATCCAAATTCATTTACTTTAATATTTCTGAAGGCATTTAGAGTCATGCAGTGCCTGGTACCCAGAATTGCATCAATTCCCTCAGGACTGAACACTTCTGCCCCTCAGCCCCTTGTCTGAGGGATGCAGCCAGACCTCCCCTTGCTCCAGGTACCTCTGCAGTGTTTCCTTCCCAATACAGTGAAAGCAGCCCAGTAGTCAGGGTTAGGGAAGACTTCCAGTATTCCAGGATTCATAAGCAATCAGCAGGCACAGAGCTGTAAATCCCAGCCTGGGAAGTCTCCCAGTGCCCACCAAGGAGGCACCACCCAGCAGAAAGAGCAGCTCTGGCAGGAAATCCTGGCACATGCTGCCAGTCCAGGCAAGGCTTTGGAGCCAGGGCTGGTCCCATCACCAGCCAGAGGGGTGAGAAGCATCTCCCAGGGGACAGGGCTCCACCATCCATCTGCAGATGAGGTGTGGGAGCACCAGGAGTGAGTGCAGCACCTCTGCTGGGAGCTGAGCATCATCCTGGACACTGAGGCTCCTCCACCCATCTCTGGGTGACCAAGGCTGGACTGGCTCCTTGTCCAGGGCTCCATCTGACACTTCATTAAGGCAGCTTTAGTCCCATCTTAACAAATTATTGCTTCATTCTAAAGTCATCTTTTCTATCTGCATTTTATATATCCCCCTTTAAGATCATTGTGTTTAACTTTTTGATTTTTTGCAACTTGTTTTGAAATTCTGTACATTCTGAACACCCAGGGCAGAGGCCCCATGTCTCCTAAATTAACATTACATATTCCACCATTTTAAAAGATACATTCTCCTTGGCTGAAAGCTAGCAGTACCAAAACTCACTTTTTTTTTTAAGTTAATAAAGAGTATACTGTCTGGAATACTTATTTCAGAGCTATATATCTAAGAAATTGTTTGCAGTTCCCACACAGTGAAGTTTGTTAAGGTTTGGCAGGGGCGGGGGAAGAGTGGAGTTGAATTATTGTCAGGACATCTGTGAGAACTGAGTCCAAAAAAGCACCAGGCATTCTCATAAATCCAACCATTTTATATGGTACATTTGGGAATTGTTATTGTCATTATTGTGGTGGGCAGAGTATTGGGTACATGGTCTTTTTAAATTCTAGAACAAAGTCAAATGAGTTGCTTCCTTATGAGGAAGTAAATCACATAGCACATTATTTGAGTTACTTGAAAACCCACAGGCTCCTTCTGAGATTAAGCCATTATTGTATAGACAAGAGATAAAACCCATTTTTAAGAATTTATGATCTTCATGCACAAAATATTGAAGGCTATCAACAGTGAAAATATTCCCACTTTTCAAATAGAAAACTATGGCAGAGGGAGCTGAGGGGCTCTGGTTTAACTCCCTCTCTCTGAAGTTCATCCCTGTCTCTAACATACAATTCTATGTTCAGGAGTCACCCAGGGTGCTCTTAGGAGGGTTTGGGGGTAATCCTGTGGTGGCTGCTCTGCAAATGCAGCTGCTGCAGCTCTCCATGCCCCACTGAGCTGGGAGTCCTGGCAAACACCAGCTGCAGGTGGGACTTGTCAGGATTCACTCACTGCAGCCCAGAAGTGTGTTGAGAGCACCTCTGGATAAGCAAACACTGTCCTCTGGTAGCCACATTTCTTTATTCAGTCACTCACCTGGGCTTATTTGCCCATTCTCTTTTTCATTAACTCCCCACCTGCTTCAGAGAAAGTTCAAGGGCAGCCTCAGCTCCCCAAGTGGCTGATTTCTGAAGTTATTTCACTATTTAATGTGGGATCCATAACTTTAGAAACCTACATTAGAATTCTCTGAACATCACCTAGTAGTGAAAAATCTCTTCAAAGTCAGTAAAGAGACGTGGGCATCACTACCAAATGAAACATATGAGCTGCTTCTCACCTCATCTACTTTGCAATCAGACAAAACTTTCTCTAAAATCACTAATTTCTCTCCTGTTGCCATTGACAGGCACTTGGTCAGACAGATATCTATAATTATGCAAAAGAAAAATTCCACCTGCAAAACTTGTGAAGAATGTGCTCTAAGATTTTCAAGACCTCCAGCTGACATCTAAATATACCAAAATACATTTTTAAATCCAGGTTTTCAGTGTCTGGAGGATCCCTTCTTGTCTCAGTCAAGAGAATGCATCTCAGATCTGGACAGGCTGGATGGGTGAGGTTCAATAAGGCAAAGCTCTGAGTCAGGGGTCAGGTCCTCAGGTGCTGAGTGCTGGGTCCAACAACCCTGCAGTGCCACAGGATGGGGTGGGAGTGGGTGGGAAGGGGAGAAGGACCTGGGGGTGCTGGTGACAGCAGCTGAACCTGAGCCAGGGGTGCCCAGGTGTGTGAGAAGGCCAAAGGCTCCTGGGCTGTGCCAGCCATGGAGTGGCAGCAGGGCCAGGGCAGGGACTGTCCCCTGTCCCCTGGTGAGGTCACCTCAGGGGCCGTGTCCAGTTCTGGGATCCTCAGTTCAGGAAGGAATTGAGGGGCTGGAGCTGTCCTGGGAAGGGAATGGAGCTGGGGACGGGGCTGGAGCCCCAGGAGAGGCTGAGGGAGCTGGGGTTTGTTTAACCTGGAGAAAGGGAGGCTCACAGGAGACTTTATCACTATTTACTGCCAGAGAGGAGGGTGGAGCCGGGTGGGGATTGGGCACTTTGCCCAGGTAACAAGTGACAGGACAAGAGTTCACAGCCTGAAGCTGTGCCAGGGAAGGTTCAGGGGGGGCATCAGAAGAATTTCTTCACAGGAAGAGTGGTTAAGCACTTGGCACATGCTGCCTGTGCAGGTGGAGCAATCCCCATCCCTGGCACTATCCAAGACATGGCAGGGAGTGATCACCTGTTTATTCAGCCCAGAAAAGACTGAGGGGAGACCTCATTGTGGTCTTCAACATCCTTGGAAGGCAGGCACTGATCTCCTCTCTGGTGACCTGTGGCAGGACTGGGGGCAATGGCCAATGGCAATGGTAATGAGCTGAGCCAGGGCAGGTTCTGGCTGCATGTGAGGGAAAGATTTCCCCCCAGAGTTGGCTGGGCACTGGAACAGGCTCCCCAGGAAAGAGGTCACAGCACCAGCCTGTTTGAGTGCAATGAGTGCTTGGACAATGATCTGTGTCACATTTTGGGGTTCTTGGGGTGTCCTGTGTGAGGCCAGGAGCTGGAACTTAATGATCTTGATGGGTCCTTTCCAGCTCAGTGTATTCTGTGGTTCTGTAATATTCTATGACAAATCCAGCCCCCTTTCCAGCTTTTTTCCTGTTTATGGGGGAGGGCTCCTGGGTCACTCACAGCTTTAGAGCCACACAGCTTTGAAGCTGGATCTGAGCCCACCTGAGACCCCCAAGCCTGAGCTGAAAGCAGATCTGGAGAGCAGCAGGTCTCCCATTTGTGTGCTGGAGATGACACATCCAACCTATGTGTGATCACACTTGTCAATCAAGGGAAAAGCTCCAGGAAGCCTCTTTCTTTCCAGATTGCCTTATTTGTTCATGTTTCTCCCACACTTGGGAGGCAAGTACAGGGGATTTTGTACAGTCTGCCCAGGGGCTGAGTGGCTGAAGGTTTCATGGGACTGACAATCCCAACCAATAAAAGCATCCAGGAGGAGCTTGCTGACAAGGTAAGAGGCAGTCAGCTGCTGTGCATCCCTGAACCAGGCAGGAAAAAAATCCTCTTTGCATTCTTTGTGCCTAATTTATGGAGCAACCTTCTGCACTGCTTCCCTGGAAGTCAGTGATGCATCCATGATACCACTGGGTCAGTGAAACCTGTAATGAAAGTGAACTACTGCCTTTCTTTCAAAAGCTGGTTCAGCTGCTTTTCTAATTCATTCCAAATGTCAGGAGCAAGTCGTGCTGGAGCAATAACCTCAAGGGCACCAGCCCTCACATGCACTATGTAGGAAACAGGGGTTCAAAACAAGCTGGAAAGGAGAATTAGGATCCTCAGATAAAACACAAAAAGCCCATCAACCTTAGTAAGGGTCATAATATTATTCCTAAGACTAAAATCCCAGAGAGATAAATTAATAAGAAGTGTAGAACCTAATAGGAGAAGTATGACATTATGCTGCCTTCTAGATGTAATTATTGAACTCATTTGCATAATTTGCCTGGAATCACAAAATGAATTGGTCTGGAAGGAACCTTAATGATCATCTCCTTCCAACTCCCCTGCCATGGGCAGGGACACCTTCCACTATCCCAGGTTGCTCCAAGTCTCATTCATCCAACCTGTTCTTTTTCTTTCAGGAATGGAACATCCACAGCTCCTCTGGGCAACCTCTGTGCCTCACCACCCTCACAGTGAAGAATTTCTCCCTAATTCTAATCAAAACCTACCTCTCTCTGTTTAAAGCCATTCCCTCTTCTCCTATCACTCCATGCCCTTGTAAACAATCCCTCTCCTGCTCTTTTTATCAGCTCCCTTCACTGGAAGTCTCCTAGAAGGTCTTCCTGGAGCCTTCTCCAGGCTGACTCAGCCTTTCCTCACTGGAGAGCTGCTCCAGCCCTTTGATCATCTTCCTTTCTCCTCTGGACTTTCTAGAAGATACTCAATTATCTTTTGCAACCACAGAAATGTCTTTCCCACTGCCAGGACCAGGTTTCCAGAGCAAGAAAGAACAAAAGAGGTTCCACATCCAGCCTCACTCCCCCTCCCACCCTTTTCAGCAGGTGTGGATATCTCAGAAGCATCTTGTGGACCAGTCTGCCTGTTTGAACATGCCTGAGAAAGCTTTTTTCAAGAGGGCTGCTCTTAGTCCAGAAAGCTGCAGAGGATGCTCTGCAGCACTGCTTCCAAATTTATTGTCTACACAGTCAGCAGAACTTGGCCTGCAACTTAATTCCCAGCCCATAAACAGGTTATTATTTTCTTGCAGGATCATGAGAATATTGAGGCCTCAAGGAAATGGAAGCTCCATCACTAATTTGGAGGGCAGGAGTAAAGCCCTTCATTTTCAAAGTACTGCCCCTTTCTCTTGGCAGCACTGGGTAAGTTCCCACAGCAAGGGGAAAGGCAGCATGTGTGCAAGGTGACCAGTTGCCTGCCTTCCCTCCTGCTCAGAAAATCTGCCAGTGTGCACCAGAAGGGGTTAAAAAGCAGGAAACTCAGATAGCTCCAAAGCTGTAAGCTCCATGCAGAAATATCCATCTACCCCATTTGTAATGCCACAGCAGTTCACATGCCTGCTGGATAGCACAAGCAAATCAAATCATGCAACTTGAGGCAAGTCCACAGGAAAGGCTGCAAAATAAATTAGAAACACTCAAAACACAAAACAAGGTTTAGCCATGCAGAGCTTGAATTGGTTATTTCAGCCTGCTGAGAACAGGAGCAAATTATCTTCCCTGGGATAGTTCATCCAAAGCTGAGCTGGGACTTCTCCACTGCCAGCACAGGTAAAGTGAGCTCATGGATGGGAAGAAAAGCAAAAGCTGCTGCCACCCCTGCTCCCAGAGGGTTCATGGCTTTCTCAGCAGGAGTTTTGCTCCTCAGCATCTTATCTGGCCTGATCAAGCAGGCAGTGCCCTTTCCTCCCCCTGAAGGATGCTCCCATGGTTTAGTGCTGGCAGCTGCCCCTGACCTCATCTCAGGGATGGGCAATGTGAATGCCAATTCCTACTCCCTGGTAGAGCCCTGTCCCATCAGTATTCAGAAAATAAACCCTCCAGAAATACAAAACTCTAGTTCTTTCCAGTAACTCTTCATAGAGTACAGTTGCTTGCAGCAGTCACCCAGCTTTCTTCTGGAAATACATTTTGTCAGAGGGAAGTGTCAATCCATGAGAATGTTTCCTTGGAATGATCAAAGGGTCTAGGTGGGAGAGACAGAAAAGCAGTGATGTTTTCTGAGCACTTCAGAGATCATTATATAACACTAAAATGTTACAGAAACCTTGTAGCATGTGAATGTAATAAATGAAAATTGAAGTAAATATGTCATAATATACTCTAATGCAAGGGAAATACATGATCTATGTGATTATGTAAATGCTTACCACAGAGAATTCTGGTTTTTTTCTCCCTGCCATGTTTCAGACTTTCTTAATAGGAGAGGCAAGCAGAGAAATCCCCTTGGTACAGAACCTATGGGGTCACAGCTCCTTCCTGCTTATCCAGGGCTGATCTGTCCTTCAGTGTGAGCCCTGGGAGCCTTGCAGCCAGGAGAGGGAACAACAATTCATCTTCCTTACCCTCCAATATGAACTTTGCACTAATCCCCAGGGCACCTCAGTGCCTGAGCAATGAAATAAGGTCAGACTGATTTCTTCTCATGCTTTGTTTGCCTGTGTAATTTAGATCAGAAGGTTTTCTGGGTGATGGTTGCTTTACTTTCAGCATCTAGAAATGTAGGGTTGTGGTCTCAGCAGGCAGCTCTCAGTTAACAGTAGCACAAAAAAAAAGTTACAATACACCAGAAGGAAGAAATAAGATAAATTTTAGGATGTACATCCATACTTCTAAAACAGAAAACTTGATTGAAAACAAACTCAGTTTCTACATTGAATTGAAAAATAGAGCAAGTATTAGGCTTTGAAGAATTAAGAAAATGTCTTTGAAGAAGCATTTTCATTGTGTGATTTTTCATTTAAGCACTGGCAATTGAAAATTGTGCAATCTTTTAAAACAGTTATATACACCTAAAGCAGCAGCTGCCCTATAATAAAATATAAAACTCTTCATCCCATTCTACAGCAGGAAAGAAAGAAAAAATGCAAGTATTGTAATTATGATGGATTTTTGAATTATAATTATTAATTCACTCTGTTAAAAGATGTTTAAGAAATTTTTAGTCTTTTTGCAAATAGTCATGAAGAGCAATTCTAACAAATAGAGACACTCTTACCTTATATCAATTCATTTTGAAATTGAAGTCACAGTATGATTTTCACTGCAAAAAAAATTAAATACATTCATTTCAAATAGTTTTTCCAGGGTCAAGGAAAACTTCAGAAATAACAGCACAAAGAAAACAAAAAGAGTAATAAAAATGAATCAACTGACTCAAAGAAATTATTGGCAACAGCTTACCCAAAAGGGTAAGGCATAGTTCTTTTTTGATTGAATATATTGGGCAGCACTGGAGATAGGAGTCACAATCACCAGGCCAGGCAACAAAAACAACAATATTAGCAGATAACTCATATTTATGTCAATTCACTCAGTGCCTCAAGAAAAGTCTAATATGATTCCCCTCTCTGCAATTCAGTGTTGACATCAGAACTTGGATGGACGGCTTCAAAAGGCACAGAAAACACCTTAATTCTTGAAAAAAAATACTCTCAGCTTTCACATTGCAGCAGTATTGGAGCAGGTTTGAGGGAGATGTTGGATCAAAGGACTCAGCCTGAAACAAATAAAAGTTGCACAAGTCCCTCCTCCTCAGTGAAACTGCAACTCAAAGCTTGTCAGAATGAAAACAACTTTTGATCTTTGTTATTTGACTGGATTTGGGCTGGTAGGTTTTATGCAGAGTATTGTACCTCAGGTCTGCAGTCCTTCTTTTGGGAGCAAGGAACATTTCTGGCTAATGGGGACACATACAATACTTAGTGTAGAAAATATCTATATATAGATATAACTATCATATAACTATGATGGGAAGGCCCACTTCTTCCTGATGGAGATGTTCACATGAGCCATTAAGCAACACATTGATTTCATGTTAGCAGGGAGTTCTCATTTTCAGAATTGCTGTAGGATTTAGAAACAAAGAATTGATAAGAGATAGAACAGCACAGAAAGATTATTATAAGGTGCTTTTCACACAGACTGCTGCCAGAAATGGTGTTTAACATGAGACACGTTGCAAATATTTCTTCACATTGATTTCACCTGTCTCCTCGTGCTTTATTAATTCCAAGATATATTGTGCATATAAACCATATGTTTTAAATTAACTCTCTTGCTTGTAATTGCTGTATACAGACTCATTAAGGACATTAAAAATATATATTAACCAATGTCTGTGTGATTCTCTTAGCTGACAATTTTTAAAATGTTAGTGGGCTATAAATTCTCCCATAGCAGAAATTGTATTTTCTGAAAGATTTCCTATGGGATACTTTTGCCTGATGAAGGAAATAAATAAGATTAGTAATAAAAGGTAAGTAGTGATGAAGAGGAAAATGCATGAGAAGAATTTCACTAATGGGACCTCACTGAACTGCAAACACCCAGAGATGTTAGAGGTTCAATTCCTGCTTGCAGGAACAAGGGTAACCTGCTCCCTCCAGCTGCAGGAGCATCTCCTGCTCCAGTGCCAAAGACACCAGGCTGATGTCTGCAGAGCAGCAAATTAAACACTTTGGAATTAATCTGGATTTCTTTGGGAAGCAATGTCAGTATTTACCTGGCCACCACCCTGAAGGCTGCTCAGAAGGACATGACTTCTCTGAATGCCTTAGGATGAAAGGATGGTTTTTGGGAAAGTGAAGCACCTCTTTGAGAAAGTCAAACTTTTAAGTTTTTTTTCTAATAGGAGAGTTCTATTTTAAATTTACCTGAAATTTCTTCCAGATGTCTCCAAACAAATCAAAGCCAAAGTCATGCTAAGGACAAATCAAACTTTTGACACAAATCAAACAAAATGTTCTCATCAGGCCTCATATAATCTAACATTTTCAATGTATTGATTTTTCCACATAAAACTTCCATTCACTCCTTGCATTTTTATTGGGATCTTTTTTTATTGCTAACAAACCCAAATACCACAATGTCAATCCCAGATCTGATCCAGCTTTTCACAGATAAAAAAAATTATTATTTACACAAAATAGTGAGAAATCAAACCTAAGCTATGTCAGAATATATATTTTAATCTTTTAAACCATTAGGTCTACTCACTTTTTTTGGTTTCAAGAAAGGATTATTTCTTCTCAAGAACAAAGAGTTAGAAATGGGGCTGTGGAATTGCTTCTAAGATGGTTCAGTATATGACCTGGCCATTCACCTTGTGATGTGCAACCAAAAACAGATGCCAGGAGGCAAATTGTGATCCCAGTGACCCTGGAGCAAAGCTGAACCCAAAATGAAGGTTGTCCTGAGTGAGAGATTGGAATCCCAAGATTTGTAGATGCCTTTGATAAGAGTAGAACAGCAAAAGCCAAAGGGATCCAACTGGCCTTACAAGTTCTGTCAGCAAGTTCAAACTCAGCAAGGAAATTGGTATTGTTCTGCCCCAATCTTTTAATAACAAGATAAGTAAAAGAATAAAAAGAGAAAGGAGGCAGAGAGATCAGGTAGGAGAGGAAAGGAAAAACCCAGTTCTGGTGTGTCCAGGGCCTATGGGGCACCTGAACATTGTTTGTCTTTTTTGTAGACAAGTTTTCCCTGCTCTGGGGCTGGTTTTTCCCTTCTCATGCAAACGAGTTCCAGATCCTCCTGGAAATGGGCTGGGGCACTTTCAGGGTCTTGGGTGGTCCCAATCCCACCCTGCTGGTCTTGCCCCCTCCTTGGCCCATTCCTGAGCTTGCACTGCTCTGTGGATGTACAAAACTGGGAATTTGATTCCAGGAGAAGTGCTGTCCTACCTCTGCACAGCCCCTTCTCCAGCCCAGCCAGTTCTAGCTTGCCCTTTGCCATCATTATCTTTGGGTTTTGAGACATTGCAATGCTTAAACTCCTGGTTCCCCAGGCTTCCACACCCACTCACTTCAGTTTAGATTTTTTCACAGTATGCACTGTTTCCATTTGGCATTTGATTGGCATTTGCTGACAGCTTTGCTGTAACAGATCAGCAGAACAGGTGAGATTTCTGAGGAAAGGTGAGAGACAAGTTAAATTAAAAATAACACCTGTATGAGCAATGAAAACCTTTCATCTCCCCTCACTGAATGCATTTTTAAGATGTTAATGTAGCTCCTCTAAAGAGATGGGAGTTTCAGAAAAGTTAGTTATTACATGACTGAGATTTAAAATACTGCTTATGTGTTAATATTATCATTGTTCAATTTGAAATTTCTACAATAGGCTGACTTGATAAATAAGTCAGGCTATGTTTAAACAGGAACAAAAATACTTAGGAAATACTAATTTCCTTTTTTGCTTTACACACATGCCAATTTATTTGACTGGCATCAGTGGAATCTGTCCAGGGAAGTGGTGGAATCACTGTCTCTGGAAGTGTTAAAAAAATGTGCAAATGTGGTTCTTAGGGATATGGTTTAGGGTAGGTCTGGCAGCGCTGGCTTAATGGTTGGGCTTGATGATTTTAAAGTTCTTTTCCAACCTAAATGATTCTATGGTTCTTAGCATTTTGTCCTTATCCCCAGGATTTAAACAGTACTGGAAGGCTGTGAATGGTGTGGTGCAGTAAAGAGAGCATAAAACTCTCTGAACTTCAAAGAGCCACAACTCATTGAGAAATAACAGAGCAAATGAGATGATATAAACTCCACACAGTCATCTGCCTGAGTTAAACCTCCAAACTCAGGCAGATGAAATTCCCCTCTGGATGCTTCAAAGGCATCTTCCAGTGTTTTTAAAAATGTGCCCAAGTGCCTGTGTCTGAGTGAGTTTTCTCTGCAAATCCTGCACATTCCTCTTCTCTAGCTAAATCCTTAGTGAAACCTTAATACATAGAAATTAATCTTGGGTAGGTGCTTTTGGAGAAAAGAACTGTGCAATATGATTTGAAATAACAATTGGACAATATGATTCCTTTCTATGACACCACAAAAGATTGGTTTATTTAGGAGAAAACCATATTCTTTCTATCTTTGTCAGCTGACAGGTATAAGGAGCACCTTCAACAATAAAAATCCTTTGATGTATGTTTAAGCATGGTGGGCAAAGTATGGTGAAGGAAACTTTGCTATCACAACATTTAGTGCATAAAACCTGGAAATTAACATTGGATTACTGTGTTTGTATTTCCAGTTCAGCCCTGCTCAACAATATTTAGCTCACTTCTATCTCAGAACCCAAAATCTAACTTAAATGAAAATAAACACCACTATCACCTTAAATCATGTTGGAGCCTGCCATGGACACACTGAATTGTTATTTTTAGATATAATAGAAAGAAAAATAGCTGCCTTATTTGGGAGCTGTCTGGTCTGCTCTTACTATCTTAATATCCTAATGTAAATCTTAGCAGCACACATTTCATACCTCTGGTCTGAACTTGACACATTTTCATTCTATTGCAGAAATACAAGTGAAGACATTTGGCTTCCTAGATCAGCAGATAAGGACCTGGAAGGGCAGTGTGTATTGGGCTGTGTATTTACTGGATTAGCAATTCTGCAGAGTCATCTTAAGAAATGCAGAGAGATGCTTCTATCTTGCTTGATGCTTTGCTATTCACAAAAACAGAATTCCTGACCCTCTCATTTAAAGGCTTTTGCCTCCTGCTTAAATCTTATATCGATCTTGTTGCCTCTGATCACTGCACATTTAATTCTTACCATCTCCTCTTGAACTGGCCTCAAATTCCTCAAAGTCAGCACTGCCTGCACAAGTAACCTCTTTCTATCTCAGTGTCTGAAAATAATAGAAACCCATGATCTAAGAGAGGTTTCTCTTGTATATCTACAGAAATCACTTTGGGATTTGCCAGCCTGTCCTGCACTGCTGAGTGCCTCAGCTCCCATAAATCCCAAGGTTTTGGCATTAAAATGCAGGAGGAATTTATTTTTAATCATTAATGAATCCAATCAGATTGGGATTGTAGCATGTGCCTTTGAACAGTAGCAATGTTAATACACACAGGTTAGGACTGAACTTCTAGAGAGTTTAGAAGAAAAAAATAATCTTGAAAATTACATGCATTTTGTAGGTTAAGAAATGTATTTTTTAATAAATTATATTTTGCTTTAAGTTTATTATAATTCATTGTGTTCTTGTTTGTCAGGCATGTATTTAATGCTTTAATCCCTTTGTGTCTTAACATGCTTAAAATATTGACGAGCTCCATGACCTAGTTCCATTTACAGAATGAAATGCCATAGTTCTAAAGGAGGAATTTGCATAGAAAGTTTCATTTTGTTTCAACTAAGCAACTGAAAATAGGTATTATAAGAAGCAGGACAGATGAGTGATTGGTACAAGTATTTGAAATTAAGGAATGAAACATTAACCCAACAATCTGAAAAGTTCCACAGAAGCACTGTCATGTAACTTCACAGTTTCTAGTCCCCAGAAAGAACAAGCAGCTGGAAAAACTGCATAACTCCAAGTAGGGAGAGATTCCTAGAGACTTGCAGCAACTGTCTCTCCTGAATATCACAGGAGTTCCAAAACAAACCAGTGCTTTAGAAATATCCTTGCTTGAAATCCTAAAGATGGATTAGCTGACATGAGGACATGAGTACAAGGGGTTCCTGAGAATTTGTGGAAATAATGGAATTAAGTCCAAGCACTCCTGCTTTCACTGGAAAGGCAGGTGCTCATTTTGGAAACCTGCAGGTGAAGATAAAAGCACAGGATGGCTCAGGTGGGCATTCCTTACTGGGAGGGTGGTGAGACACTGGAGCAGAGAGGTTGTGCACTCAGCACTGGGGATGTCCAAGGCCAGCTGATGGGGCTCTGAGCAACCTGGTCTGGTGGAAATTCCTGCACTTGGCAGGGCACTGGAACAAGAGGATCCTTAAGATGATCTAGGTCTTCCAACCCTGACCATTCTATGATTCTGACACCAAGACTGACCCTTTTTGGAGGTCTACATCCAGGTGACTACTGGCACTGGAAGTGTGCAAGCAACTTCTACCATCTGCACAGATCTCTATTGCTTTTTATCTTCTTTTTTCACTTCTGCCAGAGTTGGGATATAATGCACGAGAGATAGAATTTCGTGTTGGGACTCAGATGTTTATTAATTCTTATCTATGTCACAGTGAGTGCTAGAGCACTTCTAGCTAACAAGCTAAAAATGGAGAAATGATGATGGATCTCTCTCCTTAAAAGGTCTTTTAAACCTAAACTGTCCAATTAAGAACTGACTCCTAAATTATTTTTACTTTTGACCCAATGACCAAACACCCATTACCCACAGTGCTGTATTTTCTATCCAATTAAAAAAGTACCACTTAGACTCAAGAAAAAGAAGGTGAAGAAGAAAAAAAACTGTTGTGCTTGTGCTATGGGAGCAGTGAAAAGAATATAGCAACAAACTTCTTCTTGCAATGGAGAGGCAAAAAGAGCTCTTTATTTCAAGAAACACTACATTTATATAGTGTGGATCATGGTAGCAGGCATAGAAATGATTTGATTGATGCAAGGGAGGTGACACCCCTGGTCACATAGCTCATGCATCCAGCAGGTGCATAATCATTGTTATAATTCTTTTCTCTTATGTTTTCCTTGATCAGCCTGAGAAATCCAAGCTGCTTCCCTGATTCCCAGCAGTATCCAATAACAAAAACCTCCCCCCTAAAACCCCCATCTTGCCCTCCAAATATTGCTAAATTCTAAATTTTTCACCATGGGATATTACACACTTGTGTTCAATCTCCACACCAGTGATTCTATTCTATCATTCAATTTTGGAAACCTTCTTCAAGGTTTCTAAGGTCAAAAGCAATATTCCTTTTGGGGTCAGTGACCAACAGCACAGAAAGTTCAAAACTCCCATTTTCCAGGGTTCCAACAGATCTCAACCCTTAAGCACAGCTGCAAGCACAGTCCAAGACACCTGTGGGTATCCAAGACATCCCCCAGGTCTACCAGGTATGTGACAGGACAACAGGAGAACAAAACCTGGCTGGTGATTTCCTTCTCCTTTCCAGTGCTGGTGTGTGGGCAGTTCAGACAAGACTTGAGATAAATAAATCCATCTGTTTCTTTTTATATGTTGTGCTGTACAAGGGAATAAAGTTGCAAAGCTATGATAGATTGCTGAAGAAACATGCCAATAGCTGGCTCACTTTCAGCAAAACTCACTTCCTTCCTGGTATTCAATTAAAAAAAGAAAATTACTGCATTTCAAATGCACTCTATTTTAGAATTTCATAAGCAGCCTCAGATTCTGTGGCAGTCATGAAATCTACTTTCCTTATTCAGATATTGCAGTATATTCTGTTCCACAATGAATTCATTAGGCATTTTTTTTACATCCTGTCCAAGTGTCACTGTGCAGCTGAGCTTTCTCTTCCCATTAATCTGGAATTGCTCTTTCATCCAAAACACTTAAACATGTATAATTTTAAATACTGAAGTGTTGCTTCAGGGCTAGGAGAGCAGTGAAAAGGATGTAGCAACAATACTTCCTTCAGGCAGAAGAGAAGCAAAAAGTCCATTTATTAAAGAATCAAGCTATGGAGTATATAGAGTAGATTGTGGAACTGAGAACAGACTTAATTCCACTGGTGCAAGGGAGGTGCCACCCCTGGCAAACATGTTTTCATGAAAACATCACATCTCTCATGCATCCAGCAGGTGCTTAATCATGTCATAATTCTTCCTCTTATGTTTTCCTTGAGCAGCTTGAGCAAATCCAAGCCTGTTTTTTCCCTGGTGTCCACCAGAATCCCACAGTGAAGGAATTTTGACCAATTTCTGTAGGATTCTTTATGTGTTTTAAATTGTGTGTGTGTTGAAAATAGGGGAAAATCTCTGTAATAAGACTTTGTTCCACTGATCACCATCCTCTGAACATGACCTTTCAGACAATTTTAAATCCACTGTCTGCTTTCATCCAGCTGGTGCATCAATGTCTTTTCTATGAGGATCTTACTACATTTGGAAAATGGAGTTATGGGACTGAAGAAAGTGGGAAAAAAGTTTGTGTGTAAAGATCTGGTCCATACCTCATTTGATGAGAATGATGTATCATCTTGTTCCATTAATATCAGTAGAATTACTTCTGAATTTCATGGAGAAGAACAGAGTCTTCAAAACTGACCATCTACTTTAGATATTTCAGAGTGGTGGAGGCCCTAATGTAAAAAATTTGAAAACATTTTGCTCATGCATCTTATTTATTTTATTCTTTCTAGCCAGTTCTTGTTGATCCAGCAGAGTTTTGCACATTCATAAATATAGGAGAAATTAGCATGGAAATGCCATTTCTGCAATCACATCCTATTAATATTTTTATAAATAAAAGGTGACAATTTGCTTATCAGACAAGCAAAATATTGAGCTAAAAATGAGGTGAATTTTTTACTTAACTGAGTGGTTTATTTACTTGGAGTCATATACCTGCCTTTATTCTCCTGGTTGTTTGATGATTCTGGTTTTTTCCTAAGACTTTTGTAGCACAGTTTTCTTTCAATTACCCAGAATTTATTTTTCTGAAATTTCTTTTTTCAAAAGATCCAGCAGCAATTTGAACTAAAATTTTTCCTAGTTTCTTCTTTTAAGAATTAAACAATTATTTTTCTCAGCTCTCACACACTCTTGCCATTCAAGAATCTCAAAGCCTTTAGAAATTGTGCTATCTCAATTTAATTTAAATGAAAACTCAAAGCAATACAGGGACTGGACCCACACTAACAATAGGTAAATTGTCAATGGCACTGATATCTGCTGTATTTCTTTGCACAGATGCTTTCACTAAGCCCTTCACTTCTTTTTTTAATTCCCAGAGAATAGTGGAAGGTCCCTGAGGACTTCAGTTCCATTGTTATGACACCCTGCTTAGCTGTGCTGGTCTCAGGAGGGAAACCTTTATGTTCTGTGCACTTTCCTGCAGCTTGTACAAGGACTGTGGATAATCCAGAGGGAGCATTTTCCAGGGGCAATTTCCAATTCTCAGAGAAATGATGGTTCTTATGACAGATGCCAACTAAAAGAGTCTGGCAGGTGGGTGGAAATATACACAATTCAATATTTAGGTACCTTAGGTGACCTTCAAAGACACCCAGCTTGATGGAAGGACATGGAAGACCCCAGCTCAGACCTACAGGAAAGACTTCTCCATCTGCAATTATAGAAAGGACATCCTGGGGCATCTTAAGTGACACAAAACACACGTTCATGCTCAGCCTCAGTCACTGGGTACCTAAATGTCTCCAACTCTGCTGAGTCCAGCACAGCTAGGATACCTGGAGAGCCTATCACACCCTTGTATATGCTAAATTTAGGCACTAAACTTCAAACTGTTTAAATGCAGTCTAAATTTCAAACTCAATCACATCCCAAAATCACTGCACTGCACATGCCAAGTGCATTTTGAAAAGGTCTGAACATGACTTCTCTAGAGAGAGGAAGAATTTTTTCTTTGGTAAATTGTTATGGAACTGGTTCAACTTTGTGCACATTTCTGGTGGGCTAATATATAGCTTTCCTTTATTTAGCATCACAGTTTTTCTTCCACTTTTAATTGTGCTCCAGATGTTCCTGACAGCTGTTGCAAGACTAGGCCATCTGAGCACTCATCAAGCACACACACCAGAACAGCCAGAGGGGAAAGAGCTCCTCTGCCTGCATGAGGACATGTGCAATTTGAGCATCCACATCTGAGCTCATCCCCTTTGCCAGGCCAGCAAAAACCAGTTCACAGAGAGCCCCTGGTAACCAGATCTGACATTGCAGTTAGTCTTGGCTTTGAGCAGAGGCTTTGAGCTCTAAATGACATCCAGGAATCAGTTCCAGCCTAGTTTTCCTCAGTTAATTTTTCTGGTGTTTTCTCATAAATATGCACTTAATGGCCTGTGAGTCATCTGAGCTTTTTTGGAAATTTAAGTGAGAAGGCAGGAGATTAGAAGTACTTGCTTTTCACTATTATCTATAAAAGCAGCCTAGAAAAATCAGCTCAGATGTAGACATTTAAACTGAAAGCATTTGGATTCATTAGATTTGCAGACTCCTACAAATGTTCTTTGGAGCAGTGGGTGGACAGAGAGTGTTCTGACTCTCTGAGCCTCTGCTTAAAACTCAAACAATTTGAAAAACTCTGGCCTGCATGTTTCAATAATATTACATAAGATAAAAACAGCAGCTAATTCTTTTTAATGCCATTCTCAGCTACGCCCTAACTTAGAAATACTGAGATTAAAGTCCTGGAGGAGCTGAATCAATAGCTCTGCATCTCCTGGCACAGTCTTGCCTTTCAGCCTGTCCAGCCCTGTGGCATCAGCTGAGGGTGTAAGGAAGCTCACTGCTGTGAGAGGCAGCTGACATCTGTGCTTCTGAACTAATTAGTGACATTGCCTTAACTGGCCCAGTACAACCACAGACATGCTATTAAATTCTCATTTTATAAAAAAAAAAAAAAAAATAGGTAAATCCAACCAAATTGCTTATTATGGGTGTTGTATAGCAAATAACAACTCCTCAGCATGCACAGGAATCACATGGGGAAATATTGGGGTCTCCCCTAAAAGTATTGGACAATCAAGTTCCAATGCCCAGCCCCTGGCAGTGTTTAATTTAAAACTCCAAATATGGCTGTAAAATACCCCACGTTTTCATCCATGAATTATCACTGCAGCTATACATGACATCCCTTATTTTTTAGGAAAATGAGTTTG